>NC_044570.1:6943694-7117807 GCF_007565055.1 Rhinopithecus roxellana
CTCAGTAATGCCAGTGGTGATGGCAGAAAAAGCTGATATCGGAGTGTTTCACCAGGAACCTGCAGGTTTTAGGGTGAGACTGGTAAAAGAGGGAGAATTAAGCCACACCAGGGGTTTCTGACTGCCACTCCCTTGGGACACCACTCATCTCCTGGAATGTCTGGCCTAGTGGTTATAGACAGGGCTTCTATTTCAAAATAGCCACTAAATAATGTAGGGGCTAAATTGCACGTATGCCATTATATGTATTTTCTCATGTGTTCA
The DNA here is from genome assembly GCF_007565055.1 of Rhinopithecus roxellana. NCBI lineage: Eukaryota > Metazoa > Chordata > Mammalia > Primates > Cercopithecidae > Rhinopithecus > Rhinopithecus roxellana. The sequence goes on from NC_044570.1 coordinate 6,943,959, forward strand.
TGAGAATCTTTTAAAAACTTTCATTGCAGTTTAGCACACATGTAAAAATTATACAGATCACAAGGATATATACCTCAGTGGCTTTTCACAAGGTGAGCACACATGTCACCAGCACATAGATCAATAAATAGAATATCAAAACCCTAGAGGCCCCTGCAGGCCCCGCACTGTTTCTATTCCCCCTGGGGTAACCACAGTCTCTACTTGAAACATTATGGATGAGTTTTGAACTTTATGGAAACTTTTTACAAAACTTTATGCAAACTTTATACCCTTGTCATTGTGGGATTCTTCCACATTTTTACATGTAGTTTTACTGTTTCTATCCCCCTGAAGTAACCACAGTCCCTACTTGAAACACTATTGATGAGTTTTGAACTATATACAAACTTTATACATACCCTTGTTGCTGTGGTAGTTGTCCACATTTTTACATGTAATTGCATACCACTTTCTCTCATAGCTGTATGCTAATCCATTGTGTCAAACACACATCTATATACATAACTTAACCATTTACATTACAAGTATATTTTTATTCTTTTTTTTTTTTTTCCTCTATATAGGACGGCATGGCATCTGCACAGATTGGCCCCAAACAGAAGCCCTAAACCCATCTTACTGTGACCCAACTGAAATCTCATGCTAACAACCAAGGCGAGGAGAGTATGGTGCAGTGGTCAGAAAACACCAGCTCTGCAAGTGTAGACACCTAACCTGTTTAGCACCTACCCCCAGTCCCTCAAACAGGGTCTGCTTCATCATAGTAGTAGCGCAATACATGTCTGTTGCTGAAAGGGGGTAGGTTTTAGTATCAAACAAACATATTTTGGATCTGATTTGGCCCCCATATTCCATATATAACGTAGACAAATCTGTAACTTAGATGTCTATCCACTAAAGGGAATGATAACTCTAGAATTTTAGGAGAGGATTCAATGAAAAGCTTCGAACTGCACCTGGCAGAGTGCCTCACATCCAGCAACCACTGATCAGAATATTTCTTCCCTATCTGGTCATTTAAATGGCACTGCAACTTGCAAGCTAACCTTTTCTAGCTGCAGAGGAGTAATAACTCTTCTAGATTGTTCAGTGCCTCCAATTGAGAATGTAGGAGATAACCAGGCCCAGAGCAGCAGAGAGAGTTCAAGAAGCAAGAAAAGGGCAGCAGCTTTGCTCATTCTTGTTTAATAGAGCAAATTAGCTGTAGTGTGATTGGGGGCAAAATGGCAGCATTATCTAGGATTAATTGAACAGTGATTATATTTGCCATGGGATCACTTGTCATATGACCAACATGTGCAATTGCACTTATGTACTTGACTGGTGCCAATCCTGGAATCAAGGTGGTGCCAAGAGCACCCTGCAGCCTCTGACGGAGAGAAGGCACCTTCGGAAACCAAGAGCATCTGTTAGGCTAGCTATCCAGGGTGGACAAATCTAGTCAGTCTAGTTTGTTTAAAGAAGAACAGTAACATTTTGTTTTTAAACCCTGGCAAAAAATAGGCCAATGCATTGACTGCTTGTCTAGGCACAGTCAGGCTAGAGTTTGGCGAAGCACAGCAGCCTAGGGCTGAACCTGAAGGTTAGCTTGATAGACAGTCTGAATGCCTCAAGTCTGCAGGAGAAGAGTGGTTGCCTCATAGAATTTACCTCTTGAAATAATATGACAGATCCCCTTTTCCACACCCTTCTTGTAAACCATAAGCTTGCAATATTAAGGTGGACTTTTGCCAAAAGACCAGCATCAAATATTTTTACAGTATGAAGTCAAGTAACTTTTTGTGCACATAGGGAAGCATCTTACTTTCATAAAAAATTTAGTGATAACAGAATGTTTTCCATAGATGAAGGGTGGTTTAACCTTAATATCAGAGCATTCACTCTAAGAAAGACCTGTTTATGCCCAGTCAATGCACATTACAGTGAGGCTGAGCCACGAAGGTAATGAGGAGACAAGGAGTGGACAAGGCCATCGAAACAAGTGAATCTTAAAAGGCCAGCTGTCTGCTCTCTGTAGTTCATTGATGTTTTGCTGTTACAGATGACCAGAGTTTGACAGCCATTCTGAACTTTAGCCTCATGGTTAAGTAGGTGAATTAGTGCTCTGGATTCATAATACTAGAGCATCACACTGAGGTAGGGAGGCTGGGTGGCAGGCAGTGGATGAGATGGGTGGTAAATAACGATCTCTGTGTGTTCCTTCATACCCCCAAGCTAGCCGTAGCTTTCCTGCTGACTACACAGCCACCTTGCAGGCCTATGACTCAAGGGGAAGAGAGGAAGCCCGGCAGGGAAAGAGAAAAAGGTCTGGATGGGCTGTGAGTGTCCCCTTCCCTCTTCTGGACCTCGGTTCTACCATGCTCCACCATGGGCAGGCTAAACACCATCATATAATTCATGTTGCATTAGGCCCATAAGTAATTAAATCACATGGCAGCCACATTTAAAGGGCCTGGAGGTTTTCATTGAGAAGATCTGTGGTAGAGGCTTTGGAAATTTGATGTAACATATTTTGTAGAAGTCTTGAGCAAATGTGTGGAGTGTTGATGTAATCCTGAGGGACTCATTGAGTGTCTTCTGGTCTCAAGCATGCGTAGGTCAGGATTTGGGAGGACTTACACAAAGGGGTTTCTTAGGGCATCCTTACTATGATGGGGGCTCCAGATGGACTCCTGAGTGTTACTCAGAACTTAAAAAGTGAGCTGGACCATAGTTCGTGTTTGCCTTGGACCCTAAAATACTTGTGATGTGATTTAGCTGTAGAGCATCTGTTTTTCCCTGATCACCTCCGAACATGTCTTTTTAGGAGGCCACGGAATAAGCACTTGGAAGACATTTTTCAGCAAAACAGATGAAAGAGGCAAACTTAAAAACCTGCCAAGGCTATTTGATAAAAGACTGTCAGGATAGGAAACAAGAAACTGGAGCATGTTATTGGTTTACCCATAGGCTCTTACTTGAAATGGAGAATTATCTTATGTTGAGAAAATATCAGGATAAGGCTGCTGTGCTTGTTACCCTTACAGCCATGGTTTGTTGAACTGGGTAGGCCTCCCTATCATTCTGCAGTAAGTACCCAGGCTAAGCAAATTACAGTGGTCTTGCTTTTTTAGGTCTAGGTTGAGCATTGTGCCAGTCAGCTGTTGCTCCAATAATGCTGTGTAGTAATCACTTCAGAACTCATTGGCTTACAAAGGTAACAGCTTATTCTGGCAGATTTGGGGGCTGGTTGGAGCAGCTCTGTTGAGGCAGACCTGGTCTCAGCTGGGTTCACTGGGGCAGCTCTGCTCCATTGTCCTTCGTCTCCCTAGAACTAACTGACTAACTGTGGGCATGCCCTCTCAACATAATAGCAAGACATAAGAGGCCAAGCTAAACCACACACATGCTTTTTAGGCCTCTGCATGCATTACACCTGGTAATATCCCATTGACCAAAGCAAGTCAGATGAACAGAGCCCTAATTCACTGGCCTCCCCACCAGTCAATTTAGTCTTAACCACTTCTTTCCTGATTCTGCTACTCATCTGGTCCTTGACTGTCCCTCATTCACTCTGCATGTCAGGCTGTCCTGTCCCTTCCTGCTGGAACTTTCAAACCTTGCAGATCCATATCCCTTGCTGCTTAGTTCACTCGCAGTGGGGACCCCTACCATGACGCCTCCTTCGAAAATAGCCACCACCACTGTGTCCACCTTCATGCTCTCCCGTTGGCCCACTTGAAGTTTTTATAGTATTGTCACATCTGACATTATGTTATTGTCTTCCTCCTCCACTGCAAGGTAAGCTCATGGTGGTGGGGATCTTTGTCTTGCTGCTGTGGGGCCTCCTGTGACTACAAGAGTACTTGGCACATAATAGATGCCCAGCAGGTGTCATAATGAGTGACTGGAAGGTTATTCAGGATCAACTTGAACTCCAGTAACATGTCACCTTGCCCTTCTGTGCCCTATCTTCATTTTTTAGATTCCTCTAAGGAAAGTTTTTTTCCATTAGATGATATTAAAATCATCTCCCACATGATTTAAAAAAGCTATTGATCTGGTTATGCCTTCAAGAGACTTTTTAGAGGAGAGTAAAAAGGAAATTCTTTGTCATTTATTGCTAGTTTATGTCCTTTGATTTTTAATGGTGTTTTAGTATTTTTAACTATCTGTTAAAAGCTTTTATATATAAAAAATCAAGCTAGCCTTTGTTTTTGTTATTGTTGTTGCAAATAATTTTCTCATATATAATAAATATATATATATGGGGTCTGTTGAGAACAAAAGCTAAGATTGTTATGTATTCACTTTTGTCAGTCTTTTGTTTGTGACTTTCTAGATACTGGCAGTTCCGGGAACTCCAGTTCCTGGTAGTTCCGGGAACTCCAGCTTGATTCATAGGACTGTCTGAATTTGTTTCCCTTCCCTCCATGTGAAAAAAAAGGTCACGTTATATGGGTTTGTTCTATTAAAAATTGTCCTTTAGAAGAGCATATCATTGAAATGTGCTTTGTATATGTGTTAGTTTGCTAGGACTGTCAGAACAAAATACCACACACCGGGTGGCTTAAACAAGAGACATTTATTTTCTCTCAGTTCTGGAGGCTAGAAGTCCATGGGCAATATTCCAGCAACTGCAGTTTCTAGCGAGGGCTCTCTTCGTGGCTTGCAGACAGCCGCCTTCCTGCTGTTTCCTCGCGTGGCTTTTCATCTTTACACATGCCAGGAGATGCAGAGAGAGGGCTCTGGTTTCTCTTCATCTTATAATAAGGACAACCAGTCCTATTAGACTAAGGCCCCATCCCACCGTAATTAAAAGGAGGACTAGGACCTCATTAATTACTGTCCTAAAGGCTCTGTCTCCAAATATAGTCACATTGGAGGTTAGGGCTTCACCATACAAATTTTGGGAGGACACAATTCAGTCCATAATATTATGACTGAGCAGCGTTTATAGCATAGAATCTGGGAACCAAGACAGATTGTCCATCATCCCATTTTACAGATGAGAGACCAAGCCCTTGAAAGATCCCATCACCTTTCATGATACAGCCTAGCACCAAACTACTTGTTTCTAAGCCAGTCTTCTTTCCTCAAATCCCTTATCAAAATGAACCTAGGACATTTAGGAGGCCATGCACCAAACAAAGGGGCAAAAGATGCTTCCCTTAGTGTATTCTGCAGGGTCAGGACTCTTTTCTGTATTTTTTTTTTTTTTTTTTTTTTTGAGACAGTCTCTCTCTGTCACCCATGCTAAAGTACAGCGGTGCAATCTCTGCTTATTGCAGAGCTGGAGGTGGAGGTGGAGCTCCCCAGTTCAAACAATGCTCCTGCCTCAACCTTCCAAATAACTGGGATTATAGATGCACCCCACCATGCCTAACTGACTTTTTGTATTTAGTAGAGACAGGGTTTCACTGTGTTGCCCAGGCTGGTCTCAAACTCTGGCACTCAAGCAGTCTGCCTGCCTCGGCCTCCCAAAGTGCTGCGATTACAGGTGTGAGCCAATGAACTTGGTCTGTTCTATATTTTGTTTTACCCTGATTTCCTAAGACAGTTCTTGATCATGCTACACATTTCATGTTTACTTGTCAAATTGTACAAAGCTCAGAACCTGATACATTGACTAGAACAATGCCCAGGGAAACACTTCCAGTGGTAAATTATTTGGGAAAATTCCCCCTCCCCAAATTCCACCTCTTCACAAGAGCTGCCTAAAATGTTGTCTGCACAGCAGCCCATGAGAACTTCCAAGAATTAACACATCTAGAATGCACATGACAAGCTCAGATCTGGTGTGTATGTTATATCTCTTCCCAAAAAACCTATCACCTATAGTTTCTTCTAAAAACTGTCTCTAAATGATTGTGTTTAACCCTGGATAAGTTCTCCCCCAGTGCATCCTGACACTGGTGCATGAAAAGGAAGATAAACACTTGAAATCAGAAGGTAATTGCCAGCAATGAATTTCGGCTCGTAAACTCAAGGCTATTATTCAAAACTGTGAGATAAATTAGCCTCATTCTGGTAGGGCTAGATAGGCCCTGTGGCTATGTGTGACTTCTTTAATCAACATGCTCAAAAGATGTTCTGATTGATATTATTAATGAATACAGTGGAAATGTTTGCTGCTTAGAAGACTTCTGCCACAGACAGTTTACCAACTTCACCCCGGCCTTTTTCTTTTTCCACAGATTTCTCACATGGCTCGACAGATGGAGTTTTCATCTTTAAAGGTGTTTGCACAGAAGATAGCAAAACCATACGGGGCTATGATGCTGTTTGGTTGAACAATGGACAGTCCTGCAAATAAGAGTGGGGTTGGCAGACCTGCTTCTTTGTGTAGACAACAATTGTTGTATCTGCCAGCTCAATCTGACCTTGGGGCTGTTGCTCAGCTGTGACTTCCTTCTGAGAGGGAGTTGACCTGGTAGGTCCTTGACTCCCTTAATCCTTTTATTCCCCTCTTTTCAAAGCCACCTCCACAGAGGGGTTGGCCCCACTCTTCCCTTTCTGCAGGAAAAACACCCTGCGCTTACGTGGCCATTTGGTGGAAGGAGAGTTGTCTTTCCTTAATTTGCAATAACTGACAATTCTAAGTGATATAAATGAGGCCACATCGTTTATGGCCTCCGTTAATAATCAGAGCAGCATCATTATCAGAGCCAGACCCTGTGACTCCCTCTGCCAGCTATCCCCAGAGTTATGCACATGAACCCACTTAATCTTCACAATAATCCTTTTAAGTAAATACTGTTATTGACCCTGTTTTATAGATGAGGAAACTGAGGCACAGAGAGGTTATATCCCTGGCCCAAGATTACCCATTAAGTGCTAAAGAATGTATTTGAGAAATGTTGACTCATGAGGCCAGCAAATTGCTGTGGGCAGGGGAATTCCTCAAACCATGTTCTTCTGGGACTTTAGAGGAGGTAATTTATTTCTAAGATTCACTAGTGTGTACCTAAAGGGCATTTTTCTAACTATGGAAGCATAGACTTTGTAGCTTAGTCTCTTGTACACACACAGTCTGGGATATAAAGGGAAAAGTTATTTGGACATAGAGAACTAATTTTTTTTTTTTTTTTTTCAGATGGCATCTCTTTCTGCTGTCCAGGCTGAAGTACAGTGGTGTATTCTAGGCTTACTGCAACCTCTGACTTCAAGGTTGAAATGATTCTCCTGCCTCAGCCTCCTGAGTAGTTGGGACTACAGGCAACTACCACCACACCTAATTTTTATATTTTTAGTAAAGACAGGGTTTTACCATGTTGGCCAGGCTGGTATCAAACTCCTGACCTCAAGTTTCTGCCTGCCTTGGCCTCTAGAAGTGCTGGGATTATAGGCGTGAGCCATTGTGCCCCACCATGGACATAGAGAACTGATTTCTGAACATCTTGGAAGAACACAAAATTGGCATTGCTGTGGGGGCCTCTACCAAACTGGGCTCTCCAGGCTGAGGCAAGACAGAGGTGGATACAACTCTTTGTGAGGAGTGTGGGGCACTGGGACCCTCTAGACAGCCAGTTTTTGCCACACCGTTGTGCCTGTCAGATCTGCAGCCATGAGGCAGTCCCTTGCCTGGTTACTGAGGTGGAGATGGGATTGGGGGTAAATAGAATGCCCTGTAGGACACTAATACTCAGCTTTGAAGCTGCAGTGGTTCCTAGCATGTGTGAAGTGACAAGCAAGGCTGTTAGGGGCATGCCTGCATCTGAACAGGGATGGGAAATAATAGCTTATAGGTGTGATAGCAATGGAGTACCCAGAGGAACTGGAGTAGTCAGAAGCAGGAACTGGAAAATCACAGCACCCAGGGCTGATTAGCATAGGTGCCAGAAGTCCTGAGGGAAGTAAGGAACCAGGTAAAAACCTGGTGTGAGATCAGCTCCACCAGTTAGTCCTATGTGACCATGGTGCCCATGAGCTCCCCATCGTCCATGTTCCTAACTAGAAATGGGATGCAGAGGAAGTAAGGCTCAGTCCAAGACGCCAAGCAAGCATGGAAAATTCCTGTCATCTCTTAGGACCCTGTCCTTCCTCAACTGTAAGCCTGGGAAGTCATGTCCCCCATCATATGTGGTGGAGTGAAAGCTCCAGGGGATGATAAAATAGGAAGTACCAAGAGTTGAGGATCTGAAGGACTGAGCAGCCAGCATTCAGTTTGCTCTGTAACATTTGGCTATAACAGTAGTGATGCATGGCTGCACTCAAAACTTGTGCCTATGCTGAGTGATTGGAAAGTCATGGGGATGCGTGTAAAATTCTTGCTGTCTGTATGTTAAAATGGTGTTAAGGGAGGGCTCTGTGGGTCCTCAAAACAGATGACATGATGGCAGTCATCCAAAATCATCTATAAAATGGTTCTTGAAAATTAGTGTGACTCCAGGACCAGTAGCATCAGCATCGTGTGGGAAGTTATTGGAAATGCAGATTCTTGGGCCCCACTCCATATCTGCTGAACCCTCTGGGGGTGGGGGACCTGGCAGTCTGCATTTTAGCAAACCCTGTGGGAGATTCTGAGGCTCACTCCATTTTAAGTATCAAGGTACAGAGACCACTCTCTCCAAATGTCTGTGGTCATGTGTGATTGAATGACATGGGTGAAGGCAAACGTATCCCAGTGATTTGTCCTTCAGCCTTTGAAGCTAACTGTGATCTTCATGGGGAACTGAAGTAAATGGATACTATATAAATTGTTCACAGGAGAAGACAAGGTTACAAACTAAAATAAGGACACAGCTTTTAATTCAAAAAAGGTCACTTTTATGAGTTAAGAAGCTAGTACAGGAAAGATGAACATTTGTTCAGAAACTTTTCCTCGACCTGCAGATTGATTTCCAGTAGGTTTGTCAATTTTATTTATTTCTCAAAGATTTACACATTTTTCCTCTTGGTGTGTTATTTTTATACTTTAGTCCATTTGATGATGTTAGTTTGGAACCAACCTGAAACTTAAGTATTATTAATTTGGACTGTAAGCCAAGGAATAAAACCCTGAAACATGGCTGAAATGGATACAATCACATCTTGCTTACAGACTCAATGTGATACAGTTGGACCCTGGTTTCACCCTGAAAGTCAGCCGCTCTCTCTGTGGCCCCAGACTGAAGTTGGTGTATTTTAGCTCTGGACTCAGCCAAGAGCTACTACCTATTGAACCTGGTCCCACCCTGAAACCCAAGCAGTGAGACCCTGGATGAAGCAGGATACTGATATAGTCAGATCTTCATTTTACATTCAAATGAATAAAGGCGGATCATGGTCTTATTCAAAATCTAAAGTAGTCATGTTTCCCTGGATCCAGCCTGAAGTTAATGTAATTCACTCTTTTATCCATTCTGAAACTTTCCTGCTAAGATTCTGGTCCAAGGTTCTGTCTCCAGTAGTCAAACTATGGTCCTTGCTTAAAGGACAACACTTGTATCTTGGATACTACCTATAACCCAAGCAGACAGATACTGGATCCAGTCTGAAGCTTATAGTATTGAATTCTTTGCTGTTTTTAAAGCTGGCAAAGTGAGAACCTGTATCCAGTCAGAAACAGAAATAGTAAGACCCAGAACCCATTATAAGGCTGATATAATTGCATCATTTTCTCCTCCTGAAATTGAGCTTAATGGAGAAACACTGCTAACGAGTCATTTTGGTTACTTGTCTAAACGTTTACCCTTTTTGCCAGTAAAAACTGTTTCTTTCCTGGTTCAGTGTTTTACAGCTTTGTTAACTGAGATAACTGCCACAGAAAGCAAGATAAAATCAATTCTCTTCAACCAAGGCAGCTTACAAGCATTTGGCTTCCTAGAAGAGTTGTTTAGCAGCACTATGGCAGGAAATTAAAAATTATCCAGATGAAAGAAATCCCTGATGTCCCATGTACCTCTCTTACCTCTCTTTCTTCCTCCTTTTTCCTTCTTTCTTGTTCTCTTTCATCTCTGTGTACACTGTGCCCTTCTTGTTCAGTCTTTTCTTTTTGTATATATCTTTCATTCCGCATTTTCCCATCTTGCTCAGTTTTTGCTCCTCTGGTCTCCTCTCCTATTCTCCTATCCATATCATCTTCTGCTACTCTTCTTCAGCAAATACCTTCAACACTTACTGAAGAGTCAATTTTTTTCTCATTCTTTTTTGTCCTTGCATGCTGCTCCAGCCACACTGATAACAAAACCTCTCCTGATGCCTTGATCTCAATCTGGACCCAAGCCTGGACAACAACCTCTTAGGCTTTCAGAACTCAGTGTTTCCCTGGTTGAGTGTTAACTAGCTGTGATCTGGAAAGAAAGTTTCTAGGCTTTTTGACTCTTCAAGACAGCTGTTATTTCTCTCACCGTCACCTTTAGTCTAGACATATGTTTGAGCTAATGTACTTGATATGAAGTCTCTTCTTGACCCCTAAAACCAGAGTGTGTAACATCAGAGGTTATGTTCTCAGACCTTTGCAAAACCAAAATTTAGGTTATTATATGAATTAGCAGAGATGTCTAAATATTGAGAGAATTTTTTTTTGTCAAACAGGATTTGTGAGCTATGTTCTATAAACACAATTCTATTAAGAGAACAGTATTTTAAAGATAGTCTTATTTGTTAGAAATGGTTTATTATTCCACTGGAGGTATATGAATATATACACATGCTATTGGATAATAGTATAATATCTTGGATATAAATAGTAAGATTATATATTATATATATGTATATTATATATATGTACTTTATTATTTGAAGGGAAAATATGCACATCACCTCTGTAGTATATCTAAAATTGTATGATTAATAATGTATATTTCCAAATATTTTCTCAGAATTGAAGATACTTATTTCCAAGCATATTCCTAAAAACCTAAAATTAGATTTTAGTAATGGGAGCATAGTAACACTAATCTCATTCTCTTCCACAGGTGTATTCCTTCTTCAGAGTGTGGATTATGCCCTGGCCATGTAACCCTCTGTCTCAGTTGCTGGGAGGCAGAAATTAGTGAATTCCCTTGGATAGTTTCTGTGCAACTGTCTTTCTCCCATTTCTGTGCTGGTTCCATACTAAATGAACAGTGGTTCCTTACCACAGCTAAATGTGCCAATTTTATGTAAATCTGAGTAATTCATTTCAAGATTAAGATATCATTATGAGGCAATTACAACATTGAGATTACTAATGAATATCTTTCTCTTTATTTGTGTGTGTGGGGGTGTGTGTGTGTCTGTGTGTGTGAGAGAGACAGAGAGAAAGAGAGATAGAGACAGGATCTTGCTCTGTTGCCCAGCCTGGACTGCAGTGGTGTGATTCACAGTAGCCTCAAACTGCCAAGATTAAGGGATTCTCCCACCTCTGCCTCCTGAATACATGGGACCACAAGCATTCACCACTTAATCTGTCTAATTTTTTTAAATTATTACTTTCCACGGAAATAAAGTCTTATCATGTTGCCAACTTGGTCTCAAACGATACCTGAAAATAGTTTCTAAAGTAGTATTTGCACTTTAGTGCTTACCTGGGTTTCATCTGATTCACGTAACCTCCAGGGCTTTATTCAAACTGAAATGTGGAAATAATAAGACTTTTTCTTGATTTTTTTTCACCAGAAAAAGCTCAGGAGCCCTGGCCATGGTCCAAGTGGGGCTTAGTCATCTTCTAGATTCTGCCTAAGCTCAGACTATCGGCATTGACTTTGCCATAACCTACCTAGGTCCCAAGGGACCTCTAGGACCTGGGTTGATCTTCTTGAAGTAGTCACTACATTTTCAACCCCTGATCCTTCCTCTTTGCTTGGAGAAAAGTCTGGAACAGTAGAAATTTATACAACTATATGACTGCTGGCGACCTAGTTGGTCGCTTTTGAGGGGTGAGCAATGAAGAGGACACTGGGATGGAATAAAATCATGTTTGGAAAGAGAATAGCATCCTCTCTTAAATAATAAAAAATCTGTCCTTCTCTTCACCATACTTCTCCCTCTAATCTAAGCTAAATTTGGTAACAAACAAACACAAGCACCTCTTCTCTGTTTTCCATCAGGAAGTCCTGGAATTCTGCAACAAAAGGCATCTGAGCATCCTACAAGTGAGCACTTGTGCCAAATTTTGCCCCGAGCTGAGTGAATTCACTTTTTGTGTAGAGCCCAAGAAAGCTATGGGGGAGGCTGGCTGTAAGACGACAAATTCATGGGATGTGAATGCCAGGGAGAAAGAGGAATATCTTGAACACCAAAAGTTACTTCTGGCCCTCCTTCAAAATGTTGATTGATATTTTGTCTCTTGTTTCTTGCAGGGTGGCCTGGGATCACATTTGGTGTGCCATTTACAACAAAAGGATACTTGGGTGCAAGTGGAAATCTTGAGTCACTTTGAGGAGTGTTACACAACGCCCTGTGTCTTCAGCCAAGTGCACCCTTTCCTTTTCTGGCTCCAGGGAGTGCCATGGCCTAGAAAGGCACCCTGGCACCAGCAAGGGCCCATGACTGCCTCTGATTCCGTGTCCCTTTCAGTCTCTACCTCTACAGATGCCTCCGTTTTTACCTCCTCTCCCATTTCTATTCAACGACACTTCCTCTCTCTGCCTTAGCTCAGAGTAAGTCTCAAAAACCTGGTAGGAAAAGCAAAGGAAGAAGAAAATGGAAATAGTAAAGAATAGAGGGAAGGAGAGGGGAGATAAAGCTCTTCCTGAGAAATACATAAGTTTTCTCTCTACCAAATCATAAAAATTATTTTACTTATGGGTTACAAAGGCATTTCATACTACTATTCAATTTCCATAGTATACCTACAGGTTACTTTACGATGTAGATCATATAACATGATTATTATAGTTTTCTTAAATGTGTATTCTGATACTAGATAAGTAGAATGGATTGATCAAGTTCTCATGGCAAAAGATGAATAGGGCTAACTTTAAGACACACTCTCCTGACACAAAGACATTTCCTTACTACCACACAGTAGCTTCCATTTGTAACAGTTCATTTAAATTAAGTATATTTAAGTTAAGCATATTATGATGTTGGGAAACAGCATAGTAGTTGGTAAGTAGTGTGTTTTAGGTGCTGGTGTACTAGCTGTATTACATTGCGATTATCACATTCCCCCTTCCCTTGGCTATCAGAAAACCTATCACAACATTAGCAATTGATATTTCACATTACTGTACTTCCACTTATTTCCTTGGAAATTGAGAGATCTCTTTTGGTCTTATCTATTAAATGTGCACTTAACCACAGCTATTTTATAGGTACCACTTATTGCCATAGCTACAGTGTTTAATACATTTAAAACATAAAAGAGGCCATAATTATTTTCTCACATCCTCCAAAGTCTAATTCAAAGACAACTACACTTAAGATCTTAGTTATGCTTCTAATTTTGTCTGTATTTCCTTACCCCTTCTATAAACAGGTTATCTTCATCATTTTTATGTCTCTGTCTTCATATTAATGAGCATTGCTTCAACTCAATTTCCTAAGGAACTCTAAAATAATTTTTAAAATATGAGCTCCTTCCTGACCCTCAAACCTGAATTTTCTATTTAAACTATTGGTTTGATGTCTCACTAAGATTGTAAGTTTAGGAAGATAACCCTGCTCCAATTTAGAGACAGGTGCCTTATCTCTGAATTTTTCATTATTTTTCTAATAACCTCAAATTATTGCATTTTTTGTTGCCTGTTTACTTCAATGACTTCTAAGTAGCTAAAATCATAGCTATATAATTGTTGCAGTGGGGGAGAAAGCTGGAAAGACTCCCAGTATTCTGATTAAAGAAACTTAAGCTAGAACGTAAAGAAACTATGCACACTGGGGTACCACTGAGAGTTGTGAAGGTGTCTGCCATTCTACTGCATGAAAGATTCTGGTTGGTGGGTGGGGCAGCAAGAAGTGACCTGTCATTGCTACTACTCCAAGCTGTCCAGACTCCCATTCGACTCTTAGCACCCTTGGGTTATCTGAAGAACCTCAATAGTTCAGAATGCTGGCTCTCTGGGCCACAAATTATTTTACCAGGTCAGCAGTTACTTTTCTTATTAGGGTAGCAGTTCTAAAAAATGAGGTTCATATTTTTTAATATTACAGTTCAATGAATAACCATAATCACAATTTATACATTTCTAGTTATAAGATATTTCATCTACATAAAAGACTCGCTAGGAGATTTGTTTTTATTTTATAAGATGATGGTTCTATGATAACTTCACAAGATTTTACATCTGAAAAAAATTATCTGAGGATCTTTCTCTGTACAGTCAATTTTGTAAACCAAAGTAGTGACAATTTGCTTTCCAACTCTTTGCTAACTTCAAAACAAAGGAAAAGGGTTTTTGTTTTGTTTTATTTTTAGCTCTTTATGAAAATGAACCTGAACTTGACTTGGAATTTGGAATTTAATAAGTAAAAATTTACTTGTTAATTTTGATGAGTGGCATTTAAAAAGTGATTAAAGAGTGGCGAGGCTGTCTGCAGTGGTTCACTCCTATAATTCTAGTACTTTGGGAGCTTGAACTGGGAGAACCCTTTCAGCCCAGGAATTTGATACGTGCATGGGCAATATAGCAAGACTTCATCCCTAAACAGCAACAACAACAACAAATAGTCAGGTGTGGTGTTGCACACACGTAGACCCAGCTATGTGGGAGACTGAGACAGGAAGACAGCTTGAGCCTGGGAGGTTGAGGCTGCTGTGTGTGAAGGTTGTGCCAATGCACACCAGCCTGGGTGACTAAGCAAGAACTTTTCTCATAGAAAAGGGGGACCAGGCATGGTAGCTCATGCCTGTAATCCCAGCACTTTGGGAGGCTGAGGCCAGTGAATCACTTGAAGTCAGAAGTTTGAGACCAGTCAGAACAACATAGGGAAACCCCATCTCTACTAAAAATACAAAATTAGCCAGGAGTGGTGGTGTGTCCCTGTAATCCCAGCTACTCAGGAGGCTGAGGCAGGAGAATTGCTTGGAACCCACGAGGTGGAGATTGCAGTGAGCTGAGATTAGGCTGCTGTATGCCACACTGAGTGACAGAGCAAAACTCCATCTCAAAAAAAAAAAAAAAAAAAAAAAAATCACCGGAAAGACAACGAAATAGACACATGTGCAATGTAAAATGTTAATGGTGATAAAATAAACTGAATTTCTTTGTATAAGTTATACATACAATTTTAAAGTGATGAGACAGTGATAAAACAAATCATGGTCTTATCTCAACACTTAGTGTTTAAATGTAACATATGTTCTTTAGGATATTTATAGTTCATTTGTCTTTCTAGGACAGACCTATGAGAATTCAGAAATGGTAAAGATACAAGTGATAGAAGCTTGCAGCTGTGCCCACCTGGTCCCTGACAGAGGCAGTTCCATTGTTTGCTTCATTACTCAGGCCAAAGACTCTAATGCAAATGTGGTACACAATTTTTTTCTACTTACCTGATAGAAACTGTAACTTTGTCCCTATATAAAAGGGTATACAACGTATGCCTAAATGATAAATGTAAATGAATCATTGATCAGTAGGGAATCATTTTAAAAGTTTTTAATTACAGAATAAAATCTCTAAAAAAAATTTTGTTGTTAATCTCTGAGTTTTCTTACATGGGTTATTAATGTCTAGCCATACTAAATATCTAGTATGCTGCTGTTCAAACAAATTAGACATTATATATAATGTCCGTATTCTAATAATAGTAGCTTTACACTTCAGAGTTTAAAACGAGTCCAACCTTTTTCTATTTCCCCAATTAAAATAATTTTTAAGGTTTAATCACCAAAAAATATTACTGACTTTTTGTAGTAGTATTTTTGAAGGTATTTGATCAGGTTGATTTAGTTATGTACTTATGTATCCCTTTCTTCTGAATACATGTTTTATTATCTACTTACTACAGCTAAGTTTAAGAATTTGGAATAGGGATTTGCATCCAAATTCTATGTTTTAATTTACAGGAGTCAGTGAGTCCAGGAAGTGCTGTTACATGCAGACCAATATCTGGCAATGGCAGTTGGAGACAAATAGGCTTCACCAGCCTCAAAGCTGCAGCTACTACAGTGAGTCTACACTTCTCCTGGATGTTATCTACTTCAGCAAAAGAAGGCCACCCACTAAACCAGGCCCTTATGCCTTGGGTGGAAACTCCTAAGTCCTCTAGTCTCCTTAAATAGCCAAACACACTGCCACTTTCTTCAATAATAATTATTGCAGTCCTGAGACTGGTAGCCTAGTGACTATAACTAGTGATGCTATAGTCTGGTCACAGTACAATCAAACACCAAAGCAACAAAAACAAAAATATTGACTTAAACTTTCTAAAATATATCTAAATATCCCTTCAATAAATATGTTGTTTGTTTTTTGTTTTGTTTTGTTTTTTGTTTTTGTTTATGTTTTTACGTAACAACTGCTTTCTACTTACTTTGTGAACTAATGCTTGGCCTTGGATTGTTTTCATTCTTGAAAATGATTCAAAAGTGTATATTTAACGTGACAGTGAATACAGAATTTCCTGTGTTAGCAAGTAAAATGTTCAAAATGATGCAAAATACAAATGTGAAATTGTAGTTGTAAACTTTATTAGTCTTTCAAATTATATTTTCATACCTACTCACTCACACAATTTTTTCATAACAATATGCATGTTCTCCTCAGGTGGGGGAAAAACAGTATCAGACTTGTTGAAGAATTTATCAAAAAGAAAATGACAATATTGTACAAGGTTTAACCTATTCACAATACCATATTTGGTGAATGAAAACATTACTCTTAAAATTCTATGAAAGTATTGAGTAAATAAATAAAATATATCATTTGAATAACTCTAAACTATGTGTACATGAAGAAAATACAACAAAGATTAAAATACATAAACCAACAAATGAGGCTGGGCATGGTGACTCACATCTGTAAGCCCAGCATTTTGGGAGGCCAATGTGGGTGGACCACTTGAAGTCAGGAGTATGACACCAGCCTGGCAAATACGGTGAAACGCAATCTCAACTAAAAATAAAAAAATAAAAAAAAAATAAATAGCTAGAAATGGTGGCATGCACCTGTAATCCCAGCTCCTTAGAAGGCTAAGGCAGGGGAATCGCTTGAAGTTGGGAGGGAGAGGTTGCATTATGCCGAAATCATGTCATTTCACTGCAGCCTGGGTGACAGAACAAGACTCCATCTCAAAACAAATAAGCAAACACACACCCTAAAAACTAATGAACAACAAAAAAATCTGTACTAGAAAAAGGGCTCACAGGTAAACACACATATCTAAAAGGAAAAAAAAAAAAAATCCTCTAAAACAAAAGTTCCAGAAGGGGCAAATAAGAAAACAAATTTAACACCTCACATATAAAGTATAAATAGTAAACTGAAAAGAACCACTGGGCCAAAAATCAAAATTTACAAGTAAGTATTCTAAATGAAGCTGAAAGTCCCTTAAAAACTTTCTAGAATCTGTGTCCATATATTGCAAAAATGATCATAAAAATTGCCAGAGAGTAGAACAATAAAAATGTATCTTAAAACTTTATAAACACATCAAGTCTCACATAAGAATTCTAGTGGAAAATTGATCTGTTTGCAGTTTTTCATACAATTATGAACAAATTATAATTCTTCATACTTAAATTCATTTTTTCAATATTCCAAGAAATTAAAATGTATACTAATAGTAGGTGATATAACAAAGCAGATCTTTATCAAGATAACTGACACTGGGTGTCCACACCTTTACTCAAGTGGGCCTTAATTCCCAGCCAGGTTCCCTCTCTGGACACACACTGAAGGTGCCCAGCCATTTTGAAATCTCTTCACATTTCCTCCCCTTGAGGAAACTCTAAAATACATGTAACATGAAGAAAATAGAATGTTTCCTCACACTGAAACCCAGTGTGGTCCTCCAGATTCCCTGTGCACTGGCCTGTCTTAATCTGGGAAGGTAGGGGAGTGGGAGTGAGGATGGCAGAGAGGAGAACCCATGTCAGGGGAGCCTGGGGTCATCGAAACAGAACATGAAAGGCCTGGGAGAACCATTCTGAAAGGATGTACACCTAGATAGGCCTCAGGTGGATATACGCATGGAGAGGGAGAGGGCCCTGGTTGAGCTCAAACTGAGCCCCAGGTAGCAGCAAGCCTTCGGGCAGGGGAGGGAACTGGCAAGTGATGATGAGACAGCTATCTCTTAAGCCTAGCTTCTCACCCATTGACCTTAGACACATGCATTGCAGGTGGTTTAGGGTTCCCCAATCCTGAAATGTGGTGTTACAGTTTCCTAATGGGCCTTTCTCTGCCAACCAATAGATGGCCTGGGATTGCTCACTGCAGTCTTCTCCATGATCTTTGGGTTCTCCATGGTGGGCACAGATTCAGGACTCAAAGTTCTCTCAGTTCCCAACCCTAGGCCGCTTGCCTGGCCTCCTCTCTCTCTGTTCCGTCTCTAATGTCGTCCCTTACTTCCTAGCGTAGTACTGCAAGGGATTGAGCCATAGGCCCTAGCTGATGATCTGGGGGACTGCAGAAGGGGTCCCAGGTCACAGGCCATGGTTCAAAGCCAGTTCCGAAGAGGCCAAGGAATGACCACTGGGGTCCTTTCCCATGATGCCCCACCATGACTCCCACCTCAGCAATCCTGCCAAAACCCGGGCAGTCATGTTCAGCCAACCAGCTGAACAAGCTCAAGTAGGTGATGTACTGACTGCAGCTGGATGCTTGACCTTCATGATCCCAGAACCACTGGACCGCAGTGGAATAAGACACCCTCTACCCTGGCAGAAGAGGAGTCAGAAAGGTTCATGCCAAACCCACCCTCCCACACATCAACTCCCCTACCATGCTGGGAGGCACTCGTTACCAACTATGCCAATACAATACTCCTTAATGATCACTTCATCGTGTAAGTAAAGGTTGTGATGAAAGGAAATCTTCATCCTGCCACCAGTAGCTGGGACGACTGAGTTCTTCCACCTGCCTGACCAAGAAGGAGAAACAGGATGGACTCAATGGGACCATTTCATCTAGCTGGGCTGAGGTGGCCTGCTAGCCAGAATAAAGCATGAGTTTCCTCTTTCCAGAGCTGCCACTGAGACATCCCGGGCCCCACGGGCACCTCAAACTGACTCAGACACTGGATCCTTCCCACAGACCCAGGCTCCCCAGCCTGACCTGCAAATCCATCAACTAGCAAAGCGGGACCTCATCACAGCTTCTGACCCTGGCTGACATCTGGGTGTGCCAAACAATCTACCTCTGGTCAAGGAGCCTTGAGATAATTGGGTGGGTCATGACTGGTAACACCCTACAACTTTGCAAGAGTATAGAAAATGTGGAGCAGGGTTATCTCCCAGACATTTGGCCTGTCACCCTCCCTTGTTGATCCTCTGTTTCTGTCTGGGGAGGAGGCAATGTCACAATTGTGGTGGCATTTGGAATGGGTGGAGCCAGGCCAAGACAGCCTGTGCTGACCAGGTCCAGGAGGCAGAAGAGGTGGTTGGGGCTGAGGGGGCAGGGAGTGGGGTGATGTGAGGCAGCTGCTTCCTCAGCGTTCATGAGCTGCAGGAGGCCCTTGTATGCTGGGTGCTGGACATACTCCACTGATGTCCTGGTGTGCGGTGTCCTCTTATTCTGGTGTCCCGGAGGGATTGGCTTGTCCACTTGAGGGAAGCCCTGTAGTTACAAGGGGCTGCAGGGTTGTGTGTGGCGCTCCCCATGGGTCCTGTGTGGGTGCAAAGGAGGTTATATATGCTCAGGGACTATGCCCGTTTGAGTGTAGCACTGGCAGGCAGAAGAAAGCGTATCTGGGGAGCTGGTGCCCGCCTTGTGGAGGTCAGCAGCCCCGTGCACAACAAACCCAAGTCTTGGGCACCTTGTGTTTCTGGGGTGAGCTTGTTGGAAACAGGCAGTGAGAGCGGTTCAATGGCTGGCATGGGCATGCAGACTCCCCTTCCTCCAGGAACTTTCCCAGGGAAACATGCCCTTTACCTTTGTTCTGTGTGTGAAGGGTCCCTGGCGCCCACGATTCTCCCTTGTGAGTGCTGTGCTTGGCTCCCAGTCCCTACGGTCTGCTCCCAGGGCTCCCCCAAGTAAGCTGGCCTCCTATCTGCAGGAACCTCCCCTCGGTTCCCACACTGTCCCGCATCACCCTGCCTTCTGGCTGACCCCAAGCACCTCCCTCCTGGCTCCTCCCCCCACGCAGCCCCCACCCAGCCCCCATGACAGCTCTAGGTGCTATGGCCATCCCCTGCTGCCAGCCATCCGGAATGGGCAGCTTCAATGATATGGCTCTGGCCCAGAAGCCGGAGATGCCGTATGGCCTGGGGCTTTCATGTAGACCAGCTCCAAGAGAAGGACCTCCAGTGAGTCCATTGACGGCCCAGGTGTGCTGGGTCCAGGGCCAGGCTGTGCCTGCTGGTCCTCCTTCTGCCGATCCACGTCGGTTTCCTCCTCAATCCCCACCTCCACCTCAGCCATTATGTCTTCCACTGTCAGCACCACCTCCTCTTCTAAGGCCACCTCCTTGCTCTGTGCCCCAGCTGTCCTCTCCAGCACAGCCTCCAGCCTGAACACGGTGCCCTCCTGGGTGCTCCCACAGACCCTGGCCAGGGCAGCCTAGCCCATCCCCGGCACCCCTAGACTCTGGGGACCGCTCCCCAAAAGGTCCACAGGCCTCGGCGTCCTGAGAACATAGTCCCACACCTACCTGGACCGAGGTTTCTGAGGAGCCCCGCCAGACTCACGGATCTTCGCACTCACCTGTGGCTCAGGTCCCCAGCAGGGTCAACTGCACACAGAAGCTCAG
This sequence comes from Rhinopithecus roxellana, assembly GCF_007565055.1. Lineage (NCBI taxonomy): Eukaryota > Metazoa > Chordata > Mammalia > Primates > Cercopithecidae > Rhinopithecus > Rhinopithecus roxellana. Next base: position 6,964,701 of record NC_044570.1, read on the forward strand.
GAGCCAGAGGCTGAGGCCCTGGGCTTGCAGAGCCTGGCTATAAGGCACCACAGCCACTGTTGAGGGTGAGGGAAACTCTGAGTCAGCAAGGCAGTGCACAACAGCTTTCAGGCAGGCTGTCGATGGCCATCCCTGGTGGATAGCCTCAGGTGTGCACAAGGCATATGTTGAGAGGCCCTTTGGAATGCTTCTTGGAGTACAGCATTCTCCCAGAGGAAGCGTGGTGCAGGGAGCCTGTTTTTGCCTAGACCTGTGGGAGTGATTGCCTGGGTTCTGGTCTCTGAAGCAGACAAATTCCACTTCAGCAGACTCAGGCAGCTTTCCTCCCACACGCCTGCGGAACCCACTTCCCCCAGGCCATCCCTGCCGCCCTCGCCCCAGAAGCCAGAAAGTTCTCCTCTGGATCTGCAGTATTCCGTACCATCCACCTGGCCTGCCTAATAAAGTGAGATGTCTCATGTATTTCCTGTGGGTCAATGGTTTGCCACTCAGAATGTCAGTTAGGGCACAGGGCTTCCACACCCACAATTCTGAAGGCCACACAGCACTACCTGGCACAAGTTCCGAGGGCTTCTCAGAGGATGCTTACCCTAGGAGGCTGGGGCTGAAGACCAACCTGGGGCAGCAGATCAGCAAAACATCCCATTCATTTCTGCCAGATCATGTTGTTCTTTCGGAGTAACCTGTACTTCCAGAATAAAGTGATTACCAAGGAATATCTCATGAACATCACGGGTGACAGGTGGCTCCTAGTATGGGTAGTGGAAGAAGGTGGGTGGATCAGTGCCAATGTGTTCCAGCCCCCTTCCCAAATAATCCTTTGTCTGTAGAATACAGGGCTTCTCATTCCATTCCAATTCAGTGGTGCCAGGATTATGAAGTTGAGGCCTATCGCCGCAGACACAACAGCAGCGGTCTTAACTTCTTCAACTGGTTTTCTGACCACAACTTCGCAGGATCCAGTGGGATTGCTGAGGTGGGTCCTTGCTGGGAAACATGAGGAATGACTCTTGTGTGATCCCAGCTGCCCGGGTCCCCAGTCTGAGTTCTCACAAGGCCTTTTCCGATTGATTCCGCTGACAGATCCTATGTAAGGACCTGTGGCACAATCCCCTGAAATACTACAGGAGGATGAAGCCACCTGAAGAGGGAACAGAGATTTCAGGTGAGCCGTACAGTTGGAACTGGAGCTGTCTGATACCCAGAATAAGGGTGTTGACACACCTCTCTATTCAGGGAGCCCGGATGCTCATTTCAGAAATGTAGAACCTGGGGGTTGTTTTATCCATGTAGAAATTCCTTGAGAGGAAGACATAGCATGACAGAATCCAGGACATTCATGGCATTGGGCTGAAAAAGACACATGAAACACTGCACTGCAAAGCAGGTTATAACTGTGGAGTCCTAAGCCCAGGGAAGCATAGTGCATGTCCAGACTCACTGAGAATTAAAGCCGAATTATTAACTTCAATTTGTGGCATTTGGTTCCATGGCTGTCAACCCCACCAACAGTCATCCTACCAACCCCTTAAGACTGGGTTCCCTAAATGTGCCTCCTTGTCACCCTTGCCACAGAACACAAAAAACTGTTTAGATCGATGGATTTTATTAAGCTATTGCCCTATCAGATTTCCATGTGCTTTTAGTGTACAATGCATCTTGTTGGCTGACTCCCATCGCAAAGAATACTGGGGATGGGGCAGGCATTGTGGCGAACAGTTTGGAACACATGTTAGGAGGAAGTTTAAGAGATCGCAAATGGGGAAGGGGTAGTCTTTTCTCAGCAGGCCCTAAAATTAAAACATTTTAAAGTATGGCTCAGAGGAAATGCATTTTGACATGCATTTGTGTTTCTCTAGGGGACTTCCAGATTTTTAGTTGAATATGATGGAGCATCAGACTTTACCGAACACAGCAGAACTCCTAAAAAGTTACTACAGTATGCAGGAAGTGAGTACTCAGCATGCCCTTATGCACAGGAACTAAAAGAAAAATAGGTCCGGTCACAAAAAATGCAGACAGGAAGAGGGGGTAAAATTGGATTGTATGGAATGAAAAATGAAAGGTATTGCCAAGACCAGCTCAGTTGAGGAGACTCTAGCCCAGCGGCACTAGAGGAATTTAAGACACACACAGAAATATAGAGGTGTGAAGTATGAAATCAGGGGTCTCACAGCCTTCGGAGCTGAGACCCTCGAACAGAGATTTACACACATATTTATTAACAGCAAGCCAGTCATTAGCATTGTTTCTGTAGATAGTAAATTAATTAAAAGTATCCCTTATGGGAAACAAAGGGATGGGCTGAATTAAAGGAATAGGTTGGGCTAGTTAACTGCAGCAGGAGCATGTCCTTAAGGCACAGATCACTCATGCTATTGTTTGTGGCTTAAGAATGCCTTTAAGTGGTTTTGCTGCCCTGGGCAGGCCAGGTGTTCCTTGCCCTCGTTCTGTTAAACCCACAACCTTCCAGCGCTGGCATTATGACCATCATGAACATGTCACAGTGCTGCAGAGATTTTGTTTATGGCCAGTTTTGGGGCCAGTTTATGGCCAGATTGGGGGGGGGGGGGGCTTATTCCCAATATGTCCTCCTTCTTTGATTTGCAAATCAATAAAAGCAATAGCAGCTTTGTCACAGTGAGCTACTTCTTGCAGGAGTCAGGAACCACATCTGCAGACTTTATATAGACAAATAACACAGATTAAAAGCACCATTATCATTTAAATCACAGAGTTTCCAAGCGTTTTTATTCATTTTAATGGGTTACTAGCTGCTAATCTGTCTGCAGCTCCTTTAAGTACTCCAGTTCTTGACATTAAGGTCAGGTGTGCCTGGGATGCTTTAAGTATATTTTTTTAATTGTGCAATATCCGAAAACAAGTTTGTAGAGTGTACTTTTAGAAGCTTTTTTATTCTTTTCCAAATTTTGATCTTATTAAGAGCATGTAATAGTTCCCACAAATCCTTATGTTAAGCTCCTAGAGCGGGCCATATCATTTGAGGCTGAGGTGCCACTATACTGCCATGGTTCCAGATAACAGGAAATTTTGCCATACTTTTTATCATTTGTACCATCTGACCATTTCGTTCAGATCATCTGAACATAGCATGGCTGTGGCACACAGACTGAGAGGTGTAATTCAAGCTAAACATCCCCTTAGGGGACCAATTAATAATGATTCCATAGAAATCATTGCACAACACCTTTGCCTGTTGTGCAATGCAATCTTCATAAGCAAGTAAATTTATTATTTATGGCCAGGTTCTATTTTGTTTACAAATAGGTTTTCGATGGTGCTATGTCTCAATTATAGGAGCAGATTTATCATGGTATATAATGAGATCAGAAAGCATGTGTAACTGTGTCATAGAGTGATTATATCCAGGCATTATTGCCAGCCAAGATTGATAAATATGCTCAACAAATATAACTGTTCTCTGTGTCAGCCCTTGTTGAAGGAATACTCATGGCAATGGTGATCACCACCATCATAGCTACCATTAATATCCTCATTGTGAGTGGTTGTCCCACTTTCCTTAGGTTTTCTTCCACCATCTGTGACAGCTTCTTGATATGTCCCCAGGTGGGTGGCTGTGTTTGACGAATGTTGCTCATGACAGTTGGGGTCCTCCTCAGCATCAGTCTAGATATGGATGCAATCAGGGGGTCCTCAGGATCCTCCCAGAACCTATGCCTCGGCATCTGGCTCATGATAAGGTTTCAAGTGTCTTGATGGTATACAGATCTGCTGTTGATGTTGGCCTGGAGAAACACAAGCATAACCTCTACCCCAAGTTATTATTTTACCTATTTTCCAACTTTTTTATATTGGATGTCTCCTCCAAACCAGTTGTTTTGCTTCTGCCTTTGCAGTTGGTTTCTGTAGATGATGTTCAGCTGCGGATAGCATCTGACTTTTGGGCAGGCTCAAAAAAATTTAAAGTTAGTAATGCTAGATTCAGTTGCATCTGTGCAGTTCCATATTCTCTATTTCCCCCTTTCTGCTTTTGCAACTGCTGTTTTAGGGAAAGATTCATTTTTTTCCACTATGAATTGTCTTTGAGAATTGTATGGGATACCAGTAATGTGTTTTATATTTCACATAGAGAAAAATGTAGCTAGAGCTTGCCTATATAGCCTGGGCATTACCTGCTTTAATAAAGGCTGGAATGTCCATCACCACAAAACACTGCAAAAGGTGACGTTTAACACAGGCAGAAGACTCTCGTCTTTTGCATGTAGCCCAGACAAAGTGAGAAAAGGTGTCCACACATACATGTACATAACCTAGTCTCCCAAATGAGGGAATATGTGTGACATCCATTTGCCAAAGAGAGTTAGTTTCCAAACCTTGAGGATTAACTCCTCCTGTAGAAGATGAGGAATGTACCATTTGGCAAGGTGGGCATCACTGGATAACAGCTTTAGCTTCTTTCCAGGTGATGCTGTATCTGCGTTTGAGACCAGAGGCATTAACATGGGTTAAATTGTGAAAGTGTCTAGCATTAGATATTGTATTAGCAACTAGGCAATCAGCCATTTGATTCCCTGCAGTCAAAGGTGATGGAAAACGTGTATGAACCCTAATATGAGTGATATTAAAAGGGTACATTCTGCTCCTAACTGCTGTTTGTAATTGGGTAGAAAAAGTCATCAATTTTTCATCTGTATGAAATTGTAACTGAGGATTTTCAATTAACTGTGTGGAATGAACCACATATGCAGAATCAAAAATCACATTAATAGGCATATCAAAAGCAGTCGATATCTCAATTACTGCTACAAGCTCCGCTTATTGAACTGAAATATAGGATGTCTGGAAAACTTTTCTTTTTAAGCCAGAATTAGAAGCTTTACCATTACTAGACCCATCTGTGAGAACATTATCAGCACCTTCAGTTGGTTTAAATGTAGTTATTTTAGGGAGAATCCAATTAGTTAATTTCAAAAACTGAAACAGTTTCATTTTAGAAAAATGATATTTGAGAATACCCACAAAGTCAGATAAATAGGTTTGTCAAGCTGTATTTGTGCCTTCGTGAGAGGGACAATAATTCTTCCAGGATCACATCCATGTAATTTAACAATCCAAGTTCTCCCAATTCTTATTATAATAACGACTGGATCTAAATAAGGAGTTAGAGTCCATGAATTAGTATGTGGAAGAAAAAACCACTCTACTAAGTCCTGTTCTTGGACAATAACACAAGTAGTTGAACACTGAGTTGAAAAAATTAGCAAATCTAGACTCTTCTCTTGATTTATTCTATTTATTTGAGCTATATGGACTTGCTTCTCAATTAGTTGTAACTCTGCCTCAGCCTCCTTTGTTAACTGCTGAGGGTTGGTGAGACTAGGATTCCCCCTAAGGATAGAAAACAGATTACTCAAGCCATAGGTAGGAATGTCTAGAGCAGGTCACATACAATTAATGTCCCCTAGTAGTTTTTGAAAGTCATTTAATGTTTTCAGTTGATCCCTATGTATGGCTACTTTCTGTGACACATCAGTAGTGACATTTACCAAGGTCCCCTAGTAGGAGTAAGGAGTAATAGTCTGAATTTTGTCAGGAGCTATAATTAAACCAGCGCTAGAAGTCAAATTTTGCAAGTGATCGAAACATTGGAGTAATATTTCTCGAGTGGGGGCAGCACAAAGTATATCATCCATATAATGAATAATATAACACTGTGAAAAGTTTTTACAAGTAGGTTCAATTGCTTGCCCTACATACGTCTGGCAAATTGTTGGATTGTTTAACATACCTTGTGGCAACACTTTCCAATGAAAACGCTTAGTATGCTGCAGGTTTTTTCCTGCAGGAATTGTAAATGCAAACATTCAGTCTTGCTCAGATAAGGGGATAGTAAAGAAACAGTCTTTTAAATCCATGACTATTAAAGGCCAATTTTTTGGAATTACTGCAGGAGAAGGCAATCCTGGCTGTAATGCTCCCATAGGTGGTATAACTGAATTGATGGCTCTTGGGTCAGTTAACATTGTCCATTTACCTGATTTTCTCTTAATTATGAAAACCGGAGAATTCCAAATGGAAAATATCGGAGCTACGTGCCCATTTTCTAATTGTTCAGTAACTAATTTCTCTAAAGTCTCCAGTTTCTCTTTACTTAGTGGCCATTGTTCTATCCAAATTGGCTTATCTGTTAACCATTTTAAAGGTATAAGTTCTGGAGGCTTAACAATGGCTGCCATCAAAAATGATATCCTAATCTTTGGCAGGAATTATGCCTTTCTGCTTGAAGTGTTTTTTTCAAAACTTGCAAATATTTTCTAGTCCCACACCAGGGATATACCTCACTTCATGTATTGTATGTTGACTTTGAGGGTGATGTAATAGTTCTGGAAATAGAACTTGGGCTCCCCATTGTTGTAATGAATCTCTTCCCCATAAATTTACAGGTCTTGGAGTTATAATGGGTTGAATAGTCCCAGGTTGTCCATTGCGCCCTTCACAACGCAAAATATAACTACTTTGAAATACTTCAGTGGCTTTACCAACTCCAACTATGTTAAATTGAATGGGTTAAATTGGCCACATGGACTGCAAGTGCTGTAGAGAAATGATTGAAATGTCTGTTCCTGTATCTGCCAAACCTTTAAATGTATTTCCCTGGATAGATATTTCACAGGTAGGACATTTATCAGTGATTTGATTTACCCAATAAGTTGCTTTGCCTTGTTTATTCATGCTTCCAAATCCTCCTGTTCATTTAATTTCACTTTTTCCCATTCCCACATACGGCACAATCAGGAACTGTGCTATGTGCTCTCCTGGCTCTGCTTTCCAGGGAACAGAAATAGATATATAACAATTTGAATTTCCCCACTGTAATCTGAATCAGTGGCTCCTGTATGTACTTGTACCCCTTTAAACTTAAACTAAACTTTCCTAGAAGTAATCCTATTGTCCCCGCTGGAAGGATCCACAGATTTCTGTTGGGACCTTTTGTGGGGGTTCCCCAGGCAGAAGGCTCACAGCTTTTGTGCAATGTAAATCTACTGTGGCACTGCCAGCTGTGGTAGAGCACAGACATTGTACAGGGGTGAGGGAATGACCTGAGCTGGAAATGCCCTGGTTTAGAATGGAGCCTAGGACAGGCCTCTCATAGCGTTTCCAAAATTCAGTTCTCTTCTTTATCAAACTTAGGGGCACACTGATTAGCCCATTGTTTTTCTTTTTCTGCATTTTGGACATATTTCAGGCTCAGCAGTTTTCTTTATTCCCCTATCTGGCAGACTGACTCACTGATTTTTTTCTACATTCTTTTTTAGTATGACCATGCTTCCCATAGTTAATACAAGCTCCAGGACATGGAGTGTTTCCTTTATCTACTCTCAGTCCTGCCATTGCCTGTGCTAGCAGAGTAACTTTATGCAGATTACCTTTGATACCATCACAGGCCTTGACATAATCAACTAAATGTACTTTCCTTCTGACAGGTCATGGAGCAGGCTGGCAATCGGTATTAGCATTGTCAAAAGCTAATAACTGCAACCCTATATCCTGAGTAGCCAAATCTGCAATCATCTTTTTAAGAGACTCCTGTAACTGAACTATAAAATCCACATATGGTTCTCTTTGGTCCCTGTTTTACAGCACTAAAGGAAGTGTATTTTTCTCTATCTGAAGTGATTTTTTCTTTTTTCCCGAGCTCTAATGCAGACTCCTCCAAGCTGTTCTATGACCTCATCCTACATGACCACTTGTGCATCTAAACCAGCCTAGCTGCCAACCCCCAAAGGTTGGTCTGCAGTTATATTCATTTGAGGTCAGGCCTGTGCATTGTGAACAGCCTGAATGGAAGCTTCATCTGCCCACCAAATTTGAAATTTTAAGAACTGAGAAGGAGTTAGACAAGCTCGAGTAAGAGAGTCCCAGTCAGTAGCAATCATCTGCCTGGAAACAGCAACATTCTTTAACAGTCCCATTACAAAATGTTTATAACTTGCTTAAATTCTTTGAGTAATTTAAAAGGAAAAGGCTCAAATGTGGCTATAATATTTCCCTGTTGATCTGGGGAATGTATTCTAACAGAGAACTGCCAAGCCTCTAAAACACCCTCTCATCTAGCTTGCTGAATTCCTGCCTGAATAGAACTAAGAGTGGTCGCTTGAGGCGCTGCTTGAATAGACACTGGGGCAACTATTTTTGCCCAGTGTCCCCTGGAAAAGAAAGATCTGGAGGGTCAGGCCACTCTTTTTCTTCCAAATAATAAGGAGGTGGTGCAGAAGGGTGGGGATGAACCTCTCTCTCCCTCCTTTGCCTGCTTTAGCTTTAGCTGGCAAATAAACCTGCTCTGTAACCTCTTTTGTTACTTCATTATACTCTCCTTCCTCCTCCTCCTCGATGTGAAAAAGTTCCAAGGTGGAACAAACCACACCCCACACTTGTTCCATTGTTACTCTGAAGCTTCCAAACTCCCCTTCTTACTCACCATGGGGATTGCTTTAAGAGTACTTGGGTGTCCTCCAGCTAGTTCCCTGTTCTCCAACCATTGCTCCAGTGACACTTTGACCTGGATTTGAGCCCCCACAATTGGACATCACTTGCTGAGACCAGCTTGGTTGGGGAGACTCTAACCCAGCGGTGCTAAGGGAATTAAAGACACACATACAAAAATATAGAGGTGTGAAGTAGGAAATCATAAGTCTCACAGCCTTCAGAGCTGAGAGCCTTGAACAGAGATTTACACACTTATTTATTAAAACAGCTAGCCGGTAGTTAGCATTGTTTCTATAGATATTAAATTAACTGAAAGCATCTCTTATGGGAAACAAAGCGACGTGCAGAATTGAAGGAATAGATTGGGCTAGTTAACTGCAGCAGGAGCATGTCCTGAAAGGCACAGATTGCGCATGCTTTTGTCTCTGGCTTAAGAATACCTTTAAGCAGTTTTCTGCCCTGGGTGGGCCAGGTGTTCCTTGTCCTCATTCCAGTAAACCCACAACATTCCAGATGGGTGTTGTGGTCATCATGAACATGTCACAGTGCTACAGAGATTTTGTTTATGGCTAGTTTGGGGGCCAGTTTATGACCAGATTTTGGGGGGCTTGTTCCCAACATACTATTAAGGATGTGTGACTCTGTGTGTGTGTGTGTGTGTGTCTGTGTGTGTATGTTCATCCCCTGGATTCAGTTGTCATATGAATTGATCAATCCATATGTTTTATTCTTTTCATGGAAATGACCAGTCTGGGTTGGAACTGGGCCTCTAAAGTTGTAGAGTGAATGGGTGTGGAATGTTTTGGGATTCTTCTTGCAGGACACAGTTGGGAGAGAAGACAGTTTATTTGGAGGCTTACTTCATCCTATGGAAGCAGACGTAGTTCAATGAAAAGGGTTATCTGGCATTAAGATATCCAGGGCCCAGTTTGCTGGGAGAAGGTACCTCCAAAATCCTTCATCTTGGGTATGATCAGAGACATTAAGTTAGCACAGGATGATGGAAATCTTTTTTTTTTTTTTAGACAGAGTCTCACTCTGTTGCCCAGGCTGGAGTGCAGTGGCACAATCTCACCTCACTGCAAGCCCCACCTTCCTGGGTTCACACCATTGAAATCTAAATGTTCACTTTCTTGTTGAATTCAGATGTTCTCCTTTTAAAGGTGAATGCATAATCCTTTTCGGGGACAATCAGTCTTTCAGGACCAGGTGTCCCATCAACATGAGAAGACATGGGCATGTAAGGTGTATGGAGGGACTATGGGAAAGGTTACAGAGGCATGTGGAAAGGCATTCAGTTTACACTTTTTTTTTCTTCTTCTTCTTCTTCGAGACAGAGTCTCACTCTCTCACCCAGGCTGGCATTCAGTGGCACAGTTTTGACTCACTGCAAGCTCTGCCTCCTGGGGTCAGGCTATTCTACTGCCTCAGCCTCCTGAGTAGCTGGGACTACAGGCGTCTGCCAACGCTCCTGGCTAATGTTTTTGTATTTTTAGTAGAGACGGGGTTTCACTGCATTAGCCAGGATGGTCTCAGTCTCCTGACCTCATGATTTACCCACCTCGGCCTCCCAAAGTGCTGGGATTACAGGCATGAGCCACCCCTCCCAGTGTGATCCAGCCCCCTTCCCACAAAATCCTTTCTCTGTAGAATACAGGGCTTCTCATTCCACTCCAGTTTAGTAGTATTAGGATTATGAAGTAGAGGCCGCTTTTTTTTTTTTTTTTTTTTTTTTTTTTTTTTTTTTTTTTGGCATAGGTGACTAAGCGAAAACACAAGCATGCAGAAGCGAGGGGAAAGGGGTGGATTTGTGAAATATAAGATTGCTGGAGGATCCATGCATGGACTCTCTGTCACTTAATGACCTAGGATATGGGACACTAATGTTGATGTTTACTTCTTTAGTTGGGTTGAACTCTTCTCCAAGATTCTTATTAGGTGAGGAGCCAATAATGTATGCAGCTAACACCATTACAAGTGCATTTTGTGCTCATGCAAACCCTAGTGAGTCTCTATTCTCCCCCATGATTGGCACTGCAGATTGTTTCTAGAGCCCTGGGCCTTTTTATTTTCTGTGGGCTTTTCAGCATACTTTGCATAAGGTTAATAATGTAAAGAGTGGGAGTGGAGCAGCAGATTGCTGTGTGCAGTCAGGACAACCCAGTTTGGGATACGTGTGGGGACTTCCCTATAACCAGATCATCTGAAAAGGTCTTGCCCTAAATTTAATGTCTAGGAAAAAATTGAGGAAAGAATCTTGCAATGATTTTTCTAGGAGGTAAATAGATAAGAAAAATATGGTAAGTAGATGCCAGGGCTAGTTTTGGAGCTACCTTTTTTTTTTTTTAAATGGTGGTAGGGAAAAAGCTTTTCCCAAGGCAGGCACCAATCCAGGAACTGTCTACAATGGACGGGCATGCCAAGGGCTGGTGGTTCAGCCATATTGGCCACCCCACCAAGTGAACATGACTGACTTGGGCTTCTTCTTCCTCAAATCCTACATGCAGTTCAGTCTAGTGATTTCACATGAGCTCCATTGTTTAGGTATTATCAGGGATCGTGCTGAACTATACAGTCTGTCTATTATTTCTTCCTCTGAATATCCATGCACATGGGCCACGCATGCTAAGGTCACTGACAAATTTGCATTCTGCCTCAGTAACTCTGAAATACCTCTGTTATTTCTAGTGTCAGGGTCTTGGTGTTTTTTCATGTTTAAACTGCCAAGTGTGTGTTTGTATTTCTGTACGTTTATTTCTCTATGTGGGTTTGTATCTTTTCTCTGACTCTACCTATGTGTCTATCTGTCTGATATGTTTCCACACTGCCTGTGTTAATTTGTACACTCTATCTCTACAACTGTGCTAGAGTTTGTATCCGTGTCTTTGAAAATCTATCACTCTCTCTCCCTTCCTTTGATCCTTTCCTTCCCTTAAACCCTTCCTTTCTTCCCTCCCTTCTTTACCCATGCACCCCTCCATCTGTATCAGCTATCTCCCTATCCTTCATCTATGTGGTTTGTAATTCTGAATCTGTTGGCAGTGGCATCAGATTATTGTTTTCATGTCTGGATGAAATTCCTCTTATAAAGAATCTCAGTTTATAAAGAATTTCATGTCTGGATGAAATTCCTCTTATAAAGAATCTCAGCTTATAAAGAATTCCATGTCTGGATGAAATTCCTCTTATAAAGAATCTCAGCTTATAAAGAATTCCATGTCTGGGTGAAATTTCTCTTATAAAAATCTTATAAAGGAGATGAGTTTTTTTGGTGAGCTATAATTAACAATTTATTTCAGGCCTATGTAGAAATGGCAGTTTTAAAAAAATCGTGCATTAAAACGAAGCCAAAGGTCACATGGATCCCACTCATCCCACTCAGTATATCCAAAAGGTCTAAAAGTGGAAAAGCAGGTTATGCCTGTGGTCTCCAAAGTGGAATGAGAACTTTCAAGAGATTGTGTCAGATCATTTTCCAGGAGGCAGCTATAGTTCAGAGATATGTGTTGTGTAAACACAAGCACAATGATGAAATGAAGAAAACGTACTTCTGCCTACATTTTTATTTTACATTATCCTTTTAACAAACATCATGTATACAGAATTTCTTTATGAAATATAATAAACTATTGTTTAGTGAACTTTATCTGAGTTCTTCTTTTTGTTAAACAATGTCAAAGAATCATGATTTGTTATGACCTATAAGTGATGTGAAATAACAAAATGAGAGCATACAGAACGGGCACATCATGGTCTCAGAACCTCACCAAGAGGTTCAGGCGAGCTGAATGCGTATCAGGGATTCAAAAAAAGACATTTGTTATCAAGGGCTTTGAGGCCAAAGGAAGTACTCTTTGTACATTCGTGTCTTCTAACTCATTTAGGAAGGTTGGTGTATTGTCATTTACAGTGTTCTCTCTGCCCTTTCTCATTGTTCTCCCCATCTGGGGCTGTTATTATGTGAAAGCTGGTTTCTTTCATAGGATAGTGTAGCCTCTAATGATGTTTCATTTATTTTGATTCTCCTCACACTACGTAGTTTTAATTTACCTAATGTGACTTTTTTTTTTGCTTGTTTCCTAACAATAGGTCTTACTCTGTCTCCTAGGTTGGAGAGCAGCACCACGATCTCAGCCCACGGCAGCCTGGACACCGCACACCCATAGGATCCTCCCAACTCAGACTCTCACATAGCCGGCACTACACATACGCATCACACCTTCCAGCTACATATTAATTAACTAATTAATTCCTTTTCGGACATGGGCTCTTCTTGCCCCAGGCTGGTCTGGAACTCCTGAGTGCAGGCAATCCTCCCCCGTCAGCCTCTCAAAGTGCTGGGATAACAGTTGTGACCCAGGGCCCTGAAATGGTTTTTGAGTTTTTTGCTTTTATCATCTGCCTTCTCAGGTCTTCTTTTGAAACATGCAGTGAAGGTTTAAATTCACAGACCATATTCTCTGGAGCTGTAATTTCTATCTCTCAACTGATCGTCTACATTGGGATTTATTTTTATTTTTATGGATCTTTTTTAACTTACCAAACGACATTGCATTCTTTCCTGTGTCATGAAGAAGACATTGATGTAAGTAGAAAAGAAAAGCACTTCTTATAATAAAATACTTTATCGACATTTATCCTCTTAAGGCATTTTAGAAATTGTATGTTTATTTTTTAAATTGTCATATGAAATGATACATATTTATAACTTAAGAAGTGATGTTTGAAAGTTCATATGTTATGCATTAGATACATCTAGCTAATCAATGCATGCATGACCTTACATACTTGTCATTTTGGTGATGATAAAACTTGATATACACTGTCTTAGAATTTTTTAGAGAAAGAATGTGTTATCACTAATTATAGTCAGCATGGTGTAGGAAAGGATTTCAACCTATTCCTCCTCTCTAACTAGAAATATGTATTCTTGATCCCACTTCTCCTCAGTGCACCCTCTTCACTAAACACCACCCCAACCAGTGGAGTCACTACCTCTGTGAGGTCTGCTTTTTAGATTTCACATAGGAATGAGGTCATGTGCTATCTGCCTTTCTGATACCTGGCTTATGTCACTTAACAAAATGGCATGCACACATTCACCAGATTCACACACATTGTCACAACTTGGCAGGATTTCCTTCTTTGTAATTGCAGTGCATTTTTCCATTATGTGTATGTGCCCCATTTTTTTTTTAATCCACTCATCAATTGAGGGACACTGAGGTTGCTTCTGTATTTTGGCTATAGCGAAAATGTAAATAGTACAGTAATAATTGCATGGATGCACACACTGCTTCAAGATACTGATTTGTGTACTTGTGGATGTGCCCCGGTATTCCAGTTTGCTGAATCATAGGGTGGGTGGTTCTACTTGTAGATTTCCAAAGACTCTTTTTACTTAAATAAAAGCCATAAAGCATCTTGTAATTCCTGCACTAATTTACATTCTCACCAAAAGTGTGCAAAGATCTCCTTTTCTCTGCATTCTTACCATACATGAGGTTTTTGTTTGTTTATTTGTTTTTTGTTTTTCTCTTTTGGATAATAGACATTCTGACTGAAGTGAGATGAAATCTCATTGTGGTTTCAATTTGCATTTTCCTGATGGATTAGGGATGATGAGCACTTTTTAGTGTGTTTTCTGGGCAACTGTATGTCTTTGTTTCACAAAAATTATTTACATCTTTAGCCCATTTGTTTTCATGCTATCGAGATGTTGGAGTTCCTTATGTACTATAAATATTCACTCATCAACAGATATATGGTGATCCAGTAATTTCTTTCATCCCATAGGATATCCCTTCCCTCCGTTTATTTTCCTGTGGTATGCCAAAGCACTTTAGTTTGATATAACCCCATTCTCTATTTCTGATGGTGTTTGCTGTGCTCTTGCAGTCACTTTGAGACCGTCATTGCCCACAGCGATCTCATGGAGTTTCTTCATTGTGATTTTTTCTGGTATTTTTATCATTTTAGGTCTGACATTGGAGTTTGGTGAGAAATAATCTACTTGTAAAATCTTTTATGTGGATATTCAGGTTTTCCCCATCCTAGTTTATAGAAGTTACTTGATTTTCCACTGGGTGTTCCGATTTCTTTGTGAAAATGCCGTGAGCTGCAAATGCAGGGACTTAGTTATGAGCCCCTATTGTTTTTCATAAGCTCATGTCTCTGCTTTTCTGCCAGTGCTGTTCTATTTTGGTACATAAAACTTTGTTGTATATTGTGAAGTTAGGTGGTGTGATGCCTCCAGCTTTGTGATTTTTACTGGATTACTCAGGGTCTTCAGGATCTTCTGTCACTTCATCGCAAATTTAGAATTCTCAAATTCTTTTTTTATGAAGAATGGGTCACTGATACTTTTACAGGAGTTGTGTAGAATCTGTAGATCACTTAGGTAGCGATGATGTCAATGCCATTTAGACAATGTATGTGTTTGTGTGCACATGCTCAGGGCTAAGAGACACAGGGTGTCCTCACCAATAGTGAGGTGGGCCTTAATGTCCAGCCATATTGCCTTCCTGAACACATACAGAAGGTCCCCTTCCGTTTTGTGGTCTCTTCACATTTTCTCTCCTGTGAGCCCTTTGTCGTCCTCCTGATTCCCTTGGGGTGGCCTGTCTTTTCTGGGGGTGGGCAGGGGCTGGGTGAATGAGGATGGCAGAGGGGAAAAACCATGTCGGGGAGGCTGGGGTCATTGAAACAGAACTTGACAGGCCTGGGAGAGTCATTCTGGGAGGATGTAGACCTAGACGGGCCTCAGGTGGGCATCTGTATGGAGGGTGAGAGTGCCCTGGTTGAGTCCAAACTGGTCCCTAGGTGGTACCAGGCCGCAGGGCAGGGAAGGGAGCTACCAAGGGATGATGAGACAGCTATCCTTTGAGCCTGGCTTCTCACCCACTGATCTTAGCTACTTCTGCCTCTTAAGTGGCTTAGGGTTCCCCAATTCTGAAATGTGGGTGCTACAGTTTCCTGATGGGCCTTCCTCCTCCTGGCCATGGATGGCCTGAGTTTGTTTACTGCAGTCTCCTCCCTGAGCCTTGGCTTCTCTCTGTGTGTCCTAGCTCCAGGACTCACAGACCTCTCAGCCCCCAGTCCTAGTCTGCTCCCCAGGCCTCCTGTCTGTTCTCTCTCAGGGCCTAACTCCCTGGGGTAGTGCTGCAGGAGATTGAGCCACAGCGCCTCGCTGATGATCTGGAGGACTGGGCAAAGTGGTCATGACAGATCAGGTTCTGGTTAAAAGCCAGTTTCTCCGATGCCAAGAAATGACCAGCAATGTCCTTTCCCATGATGCCCCACCACCGCCCCACCTCAGCAATCCTGCCATAGCCTGGGCAGTCACCCTCAGCCAACCAACTGGAGAAGCTCAGTTAGGCAGTGCCCTGCCTGAAACTGGGGTATTCACCGGTATGACCCTAGAACCACTAGACTGCAGTGGAGTTGCCCTGTATCCTGGAGAGAGAGGAGTTGGGATGGCTCATGCCAGGCCTAGCTTCCCACATACCACACTCTCTATCATGCCAGGAGGCACTCTTTATTGAGGATGCCCATGCAATACTCCTTAATGATCACTTCATTGTGGAAGTAGACGTTTTGATGAAAGGCAAATTTCATCCTGCCTCGGGATGGCTGAGTTTCTCCACCTGTCTGTCCAAGAAGGAGAAGGAGGACCGTCAAGGGACAATTTCATCCAGGTGGGCTAAGGTGGCCTGCTAGCTGGGGTGAAGCCTGCGTTTCCCCTTCCCAGTTCTTCCGCTGAGACACCTCAGACCCCCGAAGGACCTCAACCTGACCACGACTTTGGAACACTACCCCAGAGCCAGGCTCCCCATCCAGACCTGCAATTCCATCACGTAGCTTTGCAGGACTTCCTCATGGTTTCTGAGCTATTTGCTCTCACCAGAAATAATCATACCTTTTAAACTCTTCTTTATGTCGAATTAAATTTTTCATTTTTACTACCTCATGTTTTGGATGAGGCATGTATTTTTAAATTTATTTTCACCCTTATTGTACCTCTGTGATAAACAGCTTACTTACATTTATACCATAATTTTCTTTCAGTTTTACTTGTCTGTTCCTAAAGATTCACTGAAAGTAAGAATTGTATTTATGCTTGTATCTTTCAGCAACTGTATCTTTCAGATAATGATGCACATTACTGCAGAAATCACATATGCAGGTCCAAAGGGAGATGAAGAAGAAGAGGCAAGCAAGCTTTAAAGATTATACATTCATGACACTGTATCAGAAACTCAGATATCATAGTGAAAACAAAGAATGATCACAGTCAATTTCATCTCATACCTAGACTGAAATACAAAACTTCAAAATAAAAGAAAGTTAAGAATTTTGGGCTTGTAAAAATTTTCCTATATAGATAAAATTATTGGTAACTTTGTCTTACTAGGAATCATAAACAAAAATCCACATTTTGTATATGTGTAAATATAAATATTTTTCCATCAGTTATGACATGCAAGCAAATAATAAAGTGAAAATACAATACAATGATATATGCAACTTTCTCTGTCTTAAAATATTCCATTGAGACTATTAATTTTATGAAAACCATTCAGAATGCTTCATGAAACTATATTACACAGTACTTTTTAGTATATTACTTACATTTTAAATAATCAGCAAATTAAAGGGAATTCTTCAACATTATTTATTACCAGTACCATTATTCTACTTGAGTAATCCTTTTGAAATTATGTATTTTAAATAAAACATTGAAAACACATTATATTGACTGATTTCAGCTTTTGATGAAATCATACTTCTGTATTTGTAGTAATGTGAAGTATAACTTTCTCCTCACAATTAATCTTTTATAACACTGGTGCTACTGTTCTCTCTGACACAAACACTGTGATATCTCATATGTTTACTGTATCTATACATTACATGCCTCCAGAGAGCAGGCTTCAAACAGGTGGAAAAATTATATCTGTGACAAAATTCTAGGAAAGGGAATGGTAAAATGAGAGAATAATTTCTAACTGTTGGTCAATGGATTTGTATATATTTAGATACATATTTGTATCTAAATATTTGCACACTACGAGTTTGCACATGCACATATATATTTGCACACTGCAAGTTTGCACATGCACATATATATTTATATGAGACACCTATAATATATGGGTTGTGTCGTCTTCTAATTAGTCCACAACTTTATATGTTTGAAATGTGATAAGTGGTTCCCTTATCTATACTCAATTTGATGGGAAGCCAACAAAATCTCTGTCCACATTCATCTCAGTTAGTCCAATAATGTTAACTGCTGATAGCTTCATTCTCCTTGATTCCTGTCGGCAAACTGAAAGTTGATTCTCACTTTAATTACCTCTCAGGGTGCGATCCACAAGATACTGTTACCTTGCTGTGGATTGTGACCTCTGACTCTTCCTTTTTCTTCCTATAGTAGTACTACCTTTGCATATTTAATAATCTTTGTATATGGTTAAAAGGATAAAAGTTCAGTGAAATGTCAGGCCATGCTGTGAAATGTTCCTTTGTTTCTATATCTTGAATTGACCTTTCATGTTACAGAGGACAAGAAAAACAATTCAATATGTTTCTTAGTATCCAGTCTACTGCAGTCTTTCTTATTAATATGACAAATCCATCCTTCAAGACACTGACACCTGAAACATGGCTGGATATCTCAAAATCTCTTCTCATTAATAACCACTGTGTTAATCACTTTTGACCAGAACTGGAATCTGACTGTGAAACCCCCACGTAAGAATTGCTATAATGGCTCAAGCTATGGGAATGACTATTTTTCAGCATAACTGCTATCATCTTACTGAAAAATATCACGTTAGATGGCAGCTTTTAGTTACATAAATCATGTTATTAATTTTTAATGTCCCACATTTATATGCTATTGCACAAGTAAAGAGCTTTGTTAACTGAGCAATTACTAAAATAACTCACAGCAATTCAAACATTCATTTACTTGCTAGGAGTGCCATACATCACTAACTCCTGATTAAAATAAAGTTGAGAAATTGGCTACTAAAGTATGTATTTCAGGGTATTTTAATAAACTACCTATGCCATATATGATGCCTCACCTACAAGGATAAAGCTTTAGCATAAACATTTCAAAGCAAATAAATCTAAACAATACTGGCAACATGGCATCCCAATTGTGTGCTCAAGTGCATATTTGTGCATGTAGGGAGGCAACTTAAATGATGTATAATATTACCATTTTCATCCACTCCAGTACCTCTTTTATTTAAAAGAAACAAATGTTTCACTATTTGCAAGAAAAAAACTGAGTTCTTAGTCTTTTGTATAATTGATATTTCTATTGACTTATTTTAATCTTCCAATGAACTATGAATTCTAAGTAACTTTCAGTTTATCTGTAAAGTGAGAAGGTAACTGTATTTAGCTCATAATACTATACTATGAGATAATATGACACAAGAAATATAGATTTGCCTAAATAACACCAGAGATATACTAAGCAATACATAATTCTTCTCATACCAAATATAATAACTCTTCAAATATATGGCCATAATAAAATGATAGGTGTTTTATATACAAAATAGATGTCTTTGTCCTTAATATCTCCCTGCATTTGTCTTCATAACTCAATACAAAGACAACCATGTACTCAGTTTTCAGCTGAGCTGACTACCAGATTTTAGGGTTTAAGTAAACAGAATAAAGATTTCAAAAAGATGACTAGACACGAGAAATCACACTCGTGCCATAAGAAATAAATATTCTCAATTGCCACTGCTACTGCAAACTTGAAAATAACTTAAGTCTAACATATTGCAACACTCTAAAATCTAAAATTTCCTCTTTGAGGTCCAATGGCTCATGCCTGGAATCCCAGCTTTTTGGGAGGCTGAGAAAGGAGGACTGTTTCAAGCCCAGAGTCGGAGACCAGCCCAGGCAACCTAGCAAGACCTAACTCTACAAATGTAATTAATTAATTAAATAGGTCATGATGACATGCCATTGTCTTTATAGCCTTTTCCTTCAAAACATTCATAGCTTAATTGGAGAATGAAGAGAACAAAAATTGCAAGGTACTGTGACAAGTGTTACAATATATAAAATTTACTAACTTTCTTGGTGAGGAAGGAAATTCATAACTGGGTTTAGAGGGCTTTGGAGAACATTCTTAGGGCAGGAACAATTGACCGGATCTGTAAGAATACGAATTTCCGGCCGGGCGCAGTGGCTCAAGCCTGTAATCCCAGCACTTTGGGAGGCCGAGACGGGCGGATCATGAGGTCAGGAGATCGAGACCATCCTGGCTAACACGGTGAAACCCCGTCTCTACTAAAAATACAAAAAAAAAAAAAAAAAAAAACCAAAAAATAAAACTAGCCAGGCGAGGTGGAGGGCGCCTGTAGTCCCAGCTACTCCGGAGGCTGAGGCAGGAGAATGGCGTAAACCCGGGAGGTGGAGCTTGCACTGCACTCCAGCTCGGGCGACAGAGCAAGACTCCGTCTCAAAAAAAAAAAAAAAAAAAGAATACGAATTTGCAAAAAGTATGTTTGGGAGAAAAACATTGTGGGAGAAAAGAATCATTCTTTCTCTCAATGATAAAAGTACTAACTGCACATGACTCTTCGACTCTTCTAATGCCATTTTCTCCAATTGTCTTCTCTAAAGAATTTGGGTACTCTTTTTGGAGATTTAAATAAAAAATACTGATATGGAAGGGGGGCAGGGAAGTGCTGGGTAGAGGAGGTCATGGTCCTTGGCTAGGGCTCCACCTTCAGGCCTGTGCTCACTGACCCAGGTGAGGGGTGAGGACTCGCATGTCTCTTTTCTTGCCCAACTGTTGCATTTCCCAAGACCACTCTGACATGTGACACAGCCATCCTGTGCTATAAGAAACCCCGAGACCCTAGCAGGTGGTGAGACAGCAGCTGGACGTCGAGAGGAACCATCAGCAGAAAAAGACACAGCAACTGGATTTCGAGACGACACGAGAGGAAGGAGAGCACAAGGCCTGAGTAGGCAGGCCATCCACTGCGGAAGAACCACGGAGTTCCGCAGGGCTGTAGGAGGAGAGCACTGGGCTGCCCCATTCTGAGGGAAATCCACCTTCCCGCTCCACCTCCCTTCTGGCTCCCCATCCATCTGCTGAGAACTGCCACTCCGTGAAACCTTGCACTTATTCTCCAAGCCCATGTGTCAGCGAATTCTTCAGGTACAGCAGGCAAGAAACCCCGGGATCCAGATAGCCCTCTGTCTTTGCAGTAAGGAAGAGTGTCTGATGGAGCCGACTAACACAAGCCACCCATAGATGGATAAGCTAAAATAACACCGTGTAACACATGCCAGTTGGGGATTCCAGAGGTGTAAACATTCACCCCAGACGCTCCCTGGAATCAGAGCCCCACAACCTGTCTTCATTGCACGCCCAGCGGGGGAGGGGATAAGGGACATTTTCGCATTTCAGTATGAGTCTGCTTTCAGTGCAGTGTGCTTTCTACAATACTGCAGTGTTACCTCATGCATACATTTGACAAAATAAATTACAAACTTTAAGTAATGTGAGAAGAAAATAAACGGTAGAGAATAAGGAAGAAAACGAAACAATGTGTCAGTAAGGAATGTTTTTTACTTCATGTAACAGAAAAAGTAAGCATGACTTAAACAGAGATTTCTACTTTTCACATGTGAACCAGCCATAGTTAGACAGTTGCTGCCTTTGATCAGTTGCTCTGCTGCATGGCAGTAGCAGAGCTGCATGGTAGTAGCAGTAATGTTTTCGCTTTCTCCAAGGTGAAATCTACCTGAAATTCAACACCATGCTGGGTCCAGTTGTTCCTAGTCAGCTTTGCCCATGCCCTGGTTTTCCGCAGTCTTATCAACTCCCAGTTTATGCAGCTATTTTAATAATGTATATTTCCTTGTCATGTGAAACAGCTGCCCGAGATTTTCTATGCTCCTGCCATAACCTAGTATTTTTGCTGTCTCAAATTGTGTGCCTTGCTCACTTCTCTCCTCAAGACACGATAGGATGTTCTCTAGCTGAAACCAGTTTCATTTCCCTCAAATACTTTGGAGAATTTCTGAGAAACTTATACAAGTCTCAGCTAAACACCTGGCACTGGACCACTGCCCATTCAGCTGCCCGCTATCGACTTACTTCGTTAGATGACATCCCCCAGGCAGCAACTGCATGTGTTCCCTGGCCTCCACTTGGTGTCCTAAAGACCAACATCAAATGTTTAAAACATTTTAACTCTTAGCTATAGCATAAAGGGTTTATAGAATACCAAACAACAATTGGACACAAGAGATTGAGTCATTCTTTTTTATACTCTTATTTGTAATTATTTTGTAGTTTGTCTTAGCAGAAATTAGAGACCCAGAGAGTAAAAACAGTGCTTCCTCTTCATCCACCCTAACGCATCTCAAATATTTGTCTCATCACTTGCTTTGTATGAGATGTCCATGTATGAGAGCCCATAAAATGTTGCATACTTTATACATACAAATGGTCCTACAAAACAATATTAATTTTAAAGGTAAATCCACATTCAAAGGTAAATATTTTCAAAACCAGATATAATTTACAGAAATGCTACGTAATGTGTCTTAATTATCATAATGTCGAAATGGAAATTCAGAAAAACTTTCACATTGTTACTGAGAGTACTTTTCCTTGAAGACTTATCGTTCTGGCTATCTGCATTCCAGGAATATTTTTCTTATTTTGTATCTTCTCATAACCAAATGACCCACTAGGTTAGATTTTCCATGATAGAGTGTTTGACTAGAGTCAATAACTCTTGCAACAGAGAACATCCTTAGAAATTAGCTTAGAAATCAGTTGACCAAAGTCTCAAAGTTCCCAAGGCCAGTCCTTCGGGTTCCATCTCAGACTGTAATAGTGTTTTCTGCACAACAGTGGCTTTAAGTAGGCAGATATCTTCACATTTATAATCTATTGGTGGAAAGTCTGGTCCTAAAGTAAGAGCAGCAGATGCATCTCTCCTTTCATGACAAGTTTTGACACTCAGGAGATGACAAACTTATAGGGGAAAAAAATGGTTTTCTCCATTTTTCTTCGGCCATCTATTCCCAGATGAAATTAGAGTAAATATATGAATGCTATTTCAAAACATTCTGGATAAAGTTAAAGAAGAATGTATTAAGAAACAAAACTTTAGCCAGTATCAATCTTTGACAACAACGTTGCCATTTTAACTATACAGCACAAATGTATTTACAAATAAAGTGTATACATAAAGAAATGTTTCTTGCATTGTACACACTTGTTTAAAATCATAGTGATATCATAGGCACTCATTTAAAATAGGTCATTGATTGAATTACAACTATAACTTTAATGCGAGTAGTACAGTAGAAAGTTTTTTTTACAACAGAAGAGATGTACACATTGGTTGGTCTTCCAGTTGTACTGTTTCTTTTGTATACATGTGTGTATGTCTATGTAATTTTAGATAATTATAGAGAATAGATTTTGGAGAAGTAATAAGAAAGTAACCAGATTTTCTTTGTAATGAAAAGGAAAATGGTTAACTTTAATTGAAATTTTAGTTGAGCAGTAAAACTGTATAAAGAATTTAACCTGCTAAGGGAAAAGATGTATTGTGTTTTGCAGACTGAAAGAGTTCTTTCCTGAGTAACCCGGTGTTGGTATTTACTGCAGAAATAGATTCATTTTGGTAGGCCCCTGTAGCCAGCTACCTGCAGAGAAGGAAATCCTACTAGAGAGAATTCTAAATCGAATACTTAAATATCATTTCATTTGGGTGAAGCATTCACATATGATATTCTTTTATGTTCAGCATAATTATAAACATTTAGTTTGGATACACTTTCCAAAAGACTAAAGTAATTATTAACATTAACAAGAGAATTGTATATTCCTCATTTAAAATTTTTAGCCTATTCAAATCTAAGAAGTCCATTGTGAAATATGTGAAAATGAGATATGAAATGAATAAGAAAAGAAAATACAGCAGAATGTACCAGATTTTTTATGTGTTGGATGTACATCTATCTGTTAGCTTTTAGTGGCAGACAGAGTGCAGTCTACATAATTCTATTCATAGTAGATACCTATGCATCATATATTCACAGATAAATATTTCTGTGAAACAGAAAGCTAGGAAAATACAACACGGCACATATGCTGAATTATGTTTAAGCAAGTGTGAGTTATATAGTTAAAATGATCTCTTCAAGGGGCTTCTTACGACTCTCTCACTGGGTAGCCTAAGGATTAATTAAAGTTCCTAGGCTCTTTCAATCTGAGAAACACTATATAAGTGCCATGCATTATCATGGTAAAACGAGAATGAGGCATAAGTGATTTGCAGCCTCTTTGACATGTGTGTCTAGCCTGATTCGCAGTTTTTTCTAACAAAGTTTTATGGATTGGAAAGTGCTTATCAGATTTGAAGATGAAATTCGCTCTACTAAAATTTTGCTAATCTGCCAAAGCAATCTTTGTTCTCTATATATGCAGAGTCATGTTTCTCAAAATAGAAGAAAACTTGAGATATGATTTCAAAGGTAATATAACAAAGTATAATTTTGACATCAGTTATCACTTGTCTATTATTGTTTCATCGACTCAACTATTGCTCTCTTAATTAATACACCTGAAGTCTAGTTAATTTGAATAAGGTAGTCATCCCATTTTTATACTTTCAAAGACAGTCAGGAGACTTTTTACTGTTTCTATGAAGCTTATGTAGATTTTATTAGCATACTTAAATTATGTATCACTGCAATAATGTCAATTCTATAATGTAATATATTTTTCCTTTAATAATGTTTTTTGTTTTTATTTCCATCTTTATTACAGATTCAGAGAGTGCATGTGCAGGCTTGTTACATAGGTATATAGCATGATGCTGACATTTAGTCTTCTATTGATCCCTTCACCTAGACAGGGAACCTTGTCCCCAGTAGGAAGATTTTCAGCCCCTGCCCCTCTCCCTTTGTCTCCTCTCTGGAGTCCCCAGAGTCTAATGCTCCTATCTTTATTTCTGTGTGACCCAAGTTTTAGCTCCTATTCATAAGTGAGAATATTCAATATTTGATTTTCTGTTTCCTCATTAGTTTGCTTAGGTTAATGACCTCCAGCTGCATCCATGTTCCTGCAAAGGACATGATTTTGATCTTTTTATGGCTGTGTACTATTCCAGGGTTCATATGTACCACATTTTCCTTATCCTTTCCACTGTGGATGGCCTCCTAGGTTGACTCCATGTCTTCACTATGGTGATGAATATGAGAATTCATGTGTCTTTTTGGTAGCTTTAATGTTTTATTTTCCTTTGAGCATATACCGAGTAATAGGATTGCTGGGTGGAATGGAAGTTCTATTGTTAGTTCTTTTAGAAATCCCCAAAACGCTTTCCACAGTGACTGAACATTCTCATCACCAGTGTATAAGAGTTCCTTTTGCCCTGCCGCCTTGCCCATATTCTTCTTATTATTATTATTTTGGCTTTTTAATAATAATAGTCATTCTGACTGGGTATGAGATAGTATCTTGTTGTGATTTTGATTTTGATTTCTCTGATGATCAGTGATGTTGAGCACTTTTCTTATGTTTCTTGGCCACTAGTATGTCTTAAGAAGATATTTTAAATAAACATAAAATTATTTCCTCTACTGATATGTGCAATTCTGCCTATATCCTTCCTTCTTCTCCTACTACACGATTATGGATAATGAGTCAAAAAATGTGATGTGCTGGTAATATATTTTATTTCATACTTGTAACATGTTTTTCTTTGAAAAATACCACATGTTCTAATTTTTATTTTTTTTCAATTCCTTGGAAGTGGCAATGGGGACAGGGAAATTTTAAAGCAATTACTTCACACGGTGATTCCAACATAAACAGTATATTGTTCACTATAAAGTTAGTTTGTTTTTGAGTAAAATTTAAAAAAAAAATAAACAAATACAAAATAATATAACAAACACCAATTTAACCCCACTTAAAACTATCAGCTATTAATACATTCCATGTTCTATTTACATTACTTCTGGTTGTAATTGGAATATATGCCCTCAAGTTCATTTCTTTTCTTCCATTTTCAGAGGCACCATTATCATGAACTTGATATTACCTTCATGTGTTTTAAATTGATCACAATATTCATTTCTAAATAATGCTGTTGTTTTATAACATTTTAATGTTTACGTGAATAAGCTGTGTATTATTTCGCATATTTTTTTTTCTGTTAACATTCCTGTTGAGAGCTGCCATTATTGATGGCATAGTTCTCAGTCTACTGAATTCTCATATTCCATGATGTGTTTATTGAAATGCTACAATAAAAAACCTTCCCTATGCCTCCCGGTACACATGTGTGAGAGTTTCTAATGAATATATATGAAGAATGGCTGGACTGCATGTGTGTACAGTTTAACTCTGAAGGGATAAAACATTCTCATTAGCTTCCTGGACTACCATTCTATTACTATTGTTGATTCAGGCTAATCGGCTTAGTATATATCTTAGATTTTTCTTAGATTTTTCATTTTTAATGAAGTATTATTGTGAGTTACATTGATTAGAACCAGCATGTGTGTGTTAAATATTCATTCTGTTTAATAATTAGAACTATTGTCAGGCCTCTATCAGTATGTGAGAAAAATAAAATGGTAACAGAATTATGACTTTAGAAGGAGGATAAATCTGAAAATCAACTTTATTTTCCTGACACAGTTCACACAAAATACAGATACTGCTACTTTTCCAAGGGCAGCATGCAGCAGAGTGAGTGATAATAAATAAATATGCACGGAGTCAACAGTGGCTGGGGATGAGTAGTTTCTTCCAATCTTGCCTTTTAATGAGAGAAGTATTTGACGTATTTTTTCCTCTTTCCATGTGGTCCACTTACATGACACCCCCAGGTCATCATATGGTAGGGCTGGGGAAAATGAAGGAAATAATAGGCTAGACATATGTAAAGTATGTGCTGGAGATAGAAGCTTAGCACACAGAGAGTAGATGATTCATCTGGCCACAGTGGTATTGTCATCTCTCATATACCTACAACTACCTATTTATGGGCTATTTGCTAATGACTATTTTTAAAAAAATCTGTTTCAGCAGCAATGACATAAAAATGAAAGTAGATATTTAACTAAAAACTACTGAATTTCCCTTTCAATCAAATTATGGGTGGAAAAGTGCCAATAAACACATGGTGTAATCATAAAGTCTTGGAATCCATGTGAGGACCACAGGCTAAAAGTGATATCCTGAAATCCAGAGGGCTGAGGGGTAAAAGCAGCTGCTATTTCAAAAGGTAATAGTTAGTTACATTAAGAAATCTATGCCTGAAGATGAAATTTTCACAGGTTTAATATGTGAATCTGGAAAAATTAAGCATGTAATTCTGAGATGCCTGGCTTTTTATTTACATCATATTACTATCTTTTAAAATCAATTGCACACATTTTTAATTCTAATTTTTCTGCACTTAAGAAACATGCATCAGTAATTGTTAGTATGTTATCTCCATTAGCTACAGAAGATTCCAAAAGAATTGAATATGCCATTTAGATGTTTCAAACAGAAAATTAAATATAAAATGGTTTTAATTTTTAATCAATCATTGGAAACAAAGTAAAGCTGTTGAAATTTTATTGTGCCAGAAATAAAACATTGAACAATGTGTGATAAATGATTTTTAATGTTCAGATAAAAAGCTAAACATTGGTGACAAATTTTATTGGTGACAAGAAGAATCAGCTTTGGAAAAGCTTGCAAGTAACTGTATTTAAAAATCAATATAAAATTAAAAGAAATGCATTTTCCAGAAAATAACTATGAATAATTATTGTTAAGAAACAGATTAATTCATATAAATTGTTCCAGAATCGTTATTCTGCCTACTATTTCTCATATTTAAATAATAAATGTAAATAAGTTATTTTTCTGTTTTGCTTCAAGATATGTAATTGTGGTTTTACATTTAGGAGGGGATTTCATTTTCTAAAATAGTTTGAGGATAACTATTTTGTAGATCTATCAATACAGTAAAAACAATTTGCCTATAAGGGAATAATATATTAAATAATAAATGATTTTGTATAACAAAAGATTTCAGGATCTTTTGTCATAAAAAAAGTTTCCATTGGAAAAATAAAGGTTTTAGTAACCTGAATTTGACTAAATATCATTAGATAGTCCTGTGGATTGATGGGAAAAAATGTCCATTCCTTACATTCTTGACTACCCTCAGTAGTTATTATTTTAATAGTTGACAAGCTAATGAACAAAAGTTGGAACGTAAGGTGGTTTTGATTTATATCTCCAGATTACTAATAAGCTCAAGTATCTAGTCATTTTTTGTTGGTCATTTGACTTTCTTCTTTTCTAGAAAGGATCTATTTACCTGCACTGCTTTCTTCTACTAGATTGTATATATTTTTTTCTAGTATATTTGTACGAGTTATTTTGATTATTTTAGATACTGATATTTTTATTTATATTTTTCTTAGTGATGTTCTGGAGTTTTATAAACACCCAAGATAATTTTTAAAATTTATGATCTGAAGATTTTCAAAAAGCTAACTGAGAAGTCATCTGTGGCCATAATGCTAACTAACTTCAAATGAAAAAACAATTGTGCCACTTTAGCAAAACATACTTTAAAGATACTAATTAGAAAGTACTGAAGTGCTCAATTCTACCTTTTTAATAAAACGTGCATTTAAATAGTCATTTCAACAAAATCCTTGACCCTTACAGTAAGAACCAATAATCAAATGTTGATGACCTAGCTCCTGCACGGTTTTCTAAATATTTCACAATTGTCATTTTGGTAATAATCACTTAGCATACTTGTTAGAATTACTCCAGGTCTCATTTCAAATGATTGAACCAGGATTTTGAAGGAAAATAGCTAGAAATATCTGTGTATATATTTTGTTTTATGACCCACGTAATTATTTGTGGATGTTTGTGAAACTCTGGTCTGACACAAAAGAGAAAGTTAAACAACAACAACAACAACAACAACAACAAATAAAACCAAAAACAGAACAACAACAACAACCACCCCACCCCCCCACGAAAAAAAATAAGCTACACATAAATAATATTAAGCCAGGAATCAGGAATAAATACCTTATCTTTTCCTAACTCCAGTCTTCTCAAGTCATATGGCCCTATCTTCTTTTTCATTCTTCGTAAATACTACTCCAACTCTCTAGCACTTCACAGTAGTAATTAACCTGCTAGTTTGCAATTTAGCAAAATATATGAAACCTATTTTTGAACATTTTCTTTGGATACTATTTCTAGCTATACACCATGTGTCAGTTGATGCTATGTATGGCTATAAAATAGCAGTATTTAACAAAAATATTTAACCACTGGGCAAAATTACCTTCTGTAAATGATCCACTGCTACCAAGATTACATCAACAATTTGGAGACTGTTCTGATATTTTGAATTTCATGTATTCATGGAAGATTGGAAAGTGACTTCAGATGTCATTGTCTATAATGATAAGAGTTAACACTCGTGTCAACTTCCAAATTTTTCTGTGTTAAAGCAGGTGTGCAGGTATTGGATGAACAGGTATGCCACTGAAGCATAACTGTGGTTACACTTGTAAAAGTTTTAGCGAAATTGCACATAACAACATCTCCACAGAAAACTTAGATTTTGGCTCAGCTAGGAGGTGTTGAAGAAAACGACATTCTTTATTGTTAATGATTCATCAGCTGGTTCTTTTTTTTTTTTTTTTTTTTTTTTTTTTTTTTTTTTTTTTTTTTTGTGAGACAGAGTCTCGCTCTGTCCCCCAGGCTGGAGTGCAGTGGCATGGTCTCGGTTCACTGCAAGCTCTGCCTCCGGGGTTCGTGCCATTCTCCTGCCTCAGCCTCCAGAGCATCAGATGGTTCTTAAAGCTAGATAGCACAATACTGTGGAAACAGGTAGTTTTGTAATCTAGAATTAGACTTTAAGATAAGTTAATGATTTTGAGAGCCAAATTTCAGATGTATGAAGTGGGGTCTAAGATATCTAGTACCTGTGTGTGTAGTTATAAAGATCACATAATAACAATTCATTCTATTTGCCTTGTACTTTTCTGTAAAACAAAGACATCATTTAATTGTGTTATTTAATATAACTTCGTGTGGGTATTTTTAAGGAACATTTATCTCGTAATCAATAAAATAGTAATACTGGTAGAGAATGGTACTTTACTCCAACATTGACATTGCAGAGCTCCAGCTGTTCTGTAAAGAAACTGATATGAATTGAAAAAAAAAGAGTGGATGATTGAAGGTTACTTAAGGGCCAGTCTTTATTTACTAAGACTACATAATTAACGGAGAGGACACAGAACTTGTGAAGGGTGGGAAGCACATGATGAAGAGTCATTGAAAAAAGCCTGCCTCAAGGATCATCCTGTACATTTCTAGCTTGAAATATAGGATACTTGGTGCTGTGAATTTCTGAAATAGTGGAATACTATAGGAAGAAACATGTTTTGGGGATGAAATGGAGGTCTGGTTTTGGTATGTGGAGATGTAAGGCATGCAGTTGGATATGACAAATCTGAAGATCAGAACAAAGATTTGGCCTGAAGTTGGGAATTTCTTACTGGTTAGCATAGAAAGAGTATTTTAGCCTTGACAAAACCCAAGAGAATCCATGACTGAGATGTGAACAACTTCAACACCTGTAGATTTAATAAAGATGTCAACAAAATACACACCAAGTTCATTTTAAAATTAATAGGAAAAGACAAACTACTTAGAGCTATTCAGGCAACTAGCATTTAGCTAGCTATTAGGAAGCAAATTTGGGAAAAAATAAAATGTATAAAGAATATTTGATCAGGTTTCCAAATATACAAAATAAAAACCACTTAGAAGACAATACGAAAAATTATATTATGTTAATGGTACTATTTAATGCTAATAGACAAAAATGAAAGTTATTCTGAATTAAATCAATAGACAGTATATTTTCTATCATTTTCTTTCTTTTCTTCTCAATTTATTTGTTTGTTGTTTTAACTCACTAATCAATGCCTCCTCTTAATCCCATTACTTTTTACTTAACATTGCATTTGTTTTTCATATGTGCAATATTACACTGCCCAATACAGAAGAAATACAGAATTTGGGCTGTTATATCAGAAACATCTTTGCTTTTCAGATTTGGGCTTCTGGAGTGTGGTTAATTTAACTATTATCATCAGGCCTTGATTTTTCTGATTTCTGTAATCACTTCTCCAAAATAATGTCTGAAACTGATGACTACAATAAAATTAAAATTATGCTGACTTTTAAGATAATTATGTTTATGTAAATTTCACGCTTCTTTTTTTTTGGGTGGGGTGGTGGAGACAAAGTTTTGCTCTTGTGACACAGGCTGGAGTGCAGTGGTCAGATCTTGGCTCACTGTGACCTCTGCCTCCTGGGTTCAACCGATTCTCCTGCCTCAGCCTCCCAAGTAGCTAGGATTGTAGGCACCTGCCACCATGCCCAGTTAATTTTTGAATATTTAGTAGAGATGGGGTTTCACCATGTTGACCAGGCTGGTCTTTAATTTCTGACATCTGGTAATGCACCAGCCTTGGCCTCCCAAAGTGTGGGGATTACAGGTGTGAGCCACCCAGCCCGGCCTTCAAATTATATTTTCATACCCACTCACTTCCACAATTTTTTGGAACTATCTGTATGTTCTCCTTGGGGGTGGGGTAGGGGGGAATAGTATCAGAGTTATTGAAGAATTTGTGAAAGAGAGAAAGACAATACTACACAAGGTTTAACCTATTCACAATACTATAATTAGTGAATAAAAACATTACTTTTTAAATTCTATTGAGAAAATATATTACTTTAATAACTCTAAAATATATGTACATGAAAAAATAGAACAAGGTTCAAATACATAAACAAATAAATGAGGCCAGGAATGGTGGCTCATGCCTGTAAGCCCAGCATTTTGGCAGGCAAAAGTAGGTGGATCACTTGAGATCAGGAGTTGGAGACCAGCCTGGCAAATATGGTGAAATCCAGTCTTGATGAAAAATACAAAAATTAGCTGGACATGGTGGCATGCACCTGTAATTCCAGCTCCTTTTAAGGCTGAGGCAGGGAACTGTTTGAAGCTCGGAGGCAGAGGTTGAGGTGAACCAAGACCCTGACACTTCAGTCCAGCCTGGGTGACAGAGCAAGACTCCTTCTCAAAACACACACATACTCCACCAAAGCAAACAAATGAAAATAAAAATTTTGTGCTAAAAAATGTACTCATAGTCAAACTCACATATCTAACAGAAAAAAAAAGTACTCTAAAACAAAGTTTCCACAAGAGGCAAATAAGAAAACAAATTTATCACCTTGCATATAACAAATAATAAACTGAAGAGACCCACAGAGGAAAAAATTTTAAATTTACAAGTAAGTACTCTAAAAGAAGCTGAAAGTCACTCAAAACTTTTCTGGATTCTATGTCTCCACACTGCAAACATGATCACAAAAATGGCCAAGAGTAGATCAAAATGTATCTTAAAACTCAATAAACACGTCAAGTCTCACATAAGAACTGTAATGGAAAATGGACATGTCTGCAGTATTTCCACACAAATCTAAACAAACGGTATTTCTTTGTACTAATTGTTTCACTATTCTAAGAAAATAACTTCCATATTAATATTAGGGGATGTAACAAAGCAGGTCTTCATCATGATAAGTAACATGGGGTGTCTACACCACTACTCAGGTAGTGAGTGCATACCGAAAGTCCCAGCCATTTTGCAATCTCTTCACATTTCCTCCCCTGTTAGCCCAGTGTCTCACAGGGCCCAGTGGTACTCCAGATTCCCTGTGTAGTGGCCTTTCTTGTCTGGGGGAGCAGGGTAGTGTGAGTGATGATGGCACAGGGCAGAAAGTATGGCAGGGAAACCTGGGGTCATTGTAACAGAACATGATGGGCCTGGGACAGCCCATCAGGGAGGATGCAGAGATGGACCTTGGGACGACATCTGCATGGAGGGTGAGAGAGCCCTAGTTGAGCCCAAACTGAGCCCTAAGTGGCAGCTGGCCTCACACCTCAGCTGGTGAGGGATGATGAGACATCTACGCCTTGAGCCTTGCTTCTCACTCACTGACCTTAGACACTTACTCCTCTTAGGCAGCTTAAGATGCCCCAATCCTAAAATGTGGGTGTTACAGTTCCCTGATGGCTATTTCTCCACCAGCCCTTGGATGACCTGGGATTGCTCATTGCAGTCACCTACCTAAGGCTTGGGTTCTCCATGTGGGGCACAACTCCAAGAATCAAAGGCCTCTCAGTTAACAGACCTAGACTGCTTACCTAGCATCCTCTCTATTTACTCTCTAATGGCTTCTCTATTCACTCTCTAATGGCCTCCTTCCCTTGGGAAGTACTGCAGGGGATTGAGCCACAGGCTCTGGCTGATGATCTGGGGGACTGCAGAAGTGGGTACAGGTTAGATCAGGTCATGGCTCAAAGTCAATTCCCCAGAGGTCAAGGAACAACCAGCAAGAGCCTTTCCCATGATGTCCCACTGTGGCACCCACCTCAGCAATCCTGCCAGAACCTAGGCAGTCATGGTCAGCCAACCAGCTGAACAAGCTCAGCTGGCAGCTCTACTGCCTACACCCGGAGGCTTGACCTTCATGATCTGCATGAATCATGAATCCACTGGACTGCAGTGGAATGAGACATCCTGTATCCTGGAGACAGAGAAGTCAGTCAGGAAGGTTCAAGCCAGGCTGACCCTCCCACACACCAGTTCCCCTACCATGCTGGGAAGGCACTCCTTATCAAGGACCCAACACAATACTCCTGAATGGTCATGTCATTGTGGAAGTAAAAGTTGTGATGAAAGGAAAACTTCATCCTGCTGCCGGTACCTGGGATGGCTGAGTTCCTCCCCCTACCTGGTCAAGAAGGAGAAAGAGGATGTACTCAAAGGACCATTTCATGTAGCTGGGGTGAAGTGACCTGCTAGCTGGGGTGAAGCATGCATTTCTCCGTCCCAACTCTCCCACTGGGACGCCCCCAGGTCCCAGGGGTACCTCAACCTGACCCAGACACTGGACCCATCCCACAGACCCAGGCTTCTTAGCCTGACCTGCATATCCACCGTGTAGCTTAGCAGGACTTCATATCATTTGTAATCCTGACCAACATCTGGATGTGCCACACAATCTGCCTCTGCTCAAGGAGCTGCCAGATGATTGGTGGGCATGCAAGGAAACACCCTGCAACTTTGCAAGAGCATGCAGAGTGTGGGGCAGGGTATCCCCCAGGCCTTTGGCCTGGCACCCTCCCTTCCAGGTCCTCTGTCTCTATCTTGCATGGGGGGCACCCTCATGGCTGTGGTGGTCTTGGCAGTGGGTGGAGGCAGGCCCAGACAACCTGCTGTGACTAGGGGCTGGCTCAGAAGTGGGAAGGTGGTTGGGGGCGGGGTGTTGTGCTGTGAGGCGGCTACTTGCTCAGGGTTCCTGAGCTACAGGAGGCCCTCATGTGCTGGATGCTGGACAGGCTGTGCTGCTGTCCAGGTGTCCAGTCTCTCCTTCTCCTGGTCTCCTTCAGGGGTGGGCATATCCACCAGAGGGAATCACTGCAGGTAGAAGTAGCTACAGGGCTGTGACTGACTCTCCCCATAGAGGTTGAGTCATTTCAGTGGGGGTTATATATGCTCAGGCCCTAAACATCTTTCGGTGCAGCGATGGCAAAGGGAAGAAATTGTGTCTGGGGAGATGGTGCCTGTTCCTGAGAACAGCAGCCCCCTGCACAGTGAACCCGTCTTGAGCAACTTGTGTTTCTGGGGTAAGCCTGGTGGACATAGGCATGGGGAGCAGGGAAGTTTCATGGCTGGCATGGACATGCAGACTCCCCTTCCTCATGGGAGTTTCCCAGTGAAACGTGTCCTTCAACTTTCTGCTGTTATGAAGGGTCCTTTGCGCTGCTATTCTCCCTTGTGAGTGCTGTGCTTGGCTTCCTGTCCCTAGCACGTGCCCTCAGGGCACCTGCAATTAAGCTGTCCTCCTATATGCATGAGCCTGTTCTCGGTTCCCCTCATTGTCCCCCATGCCCTGAATCCTGGCTGACCCCCGGTGCCTACCACCTTGTTTCCCCCAACCCTGCTCCAGGGAGCTTGGCATCCACCCTCTGCTGCCTGCCATCCCGAATTGGCACCTGCAAGGATATGGCTCTGGCCCAGAAGCCGGGAATGCCCTACAGCCTGGGACATTCATATAGCCCAGCTCCAAGTGAAGGAGGTCGAGAGTCAGTTGCTGGCCGGTGTGTACTGGGGCTGTGCCTGCAGGTCCTCCTACTGCCACTCCACGTTGGCATCCTCCTTGGCCACCACCTCCATCTCTGCCACGTCATTCCCCACTAGCATGCCTCTTCCCCCAGGGTTGTCTCCCTGCTCTGTGCACAGGCTGCCCTCTTCTGCACAGCCTCCAGCCTTAACTTGGTGCCCTCCTTGAGACTCCCACAGAGCAAAGTCTGTGCAGGCCACCCCACGCCCCCAGCACCCCTCGCCTCTGGGGGCAGCTCCTGGACAGGCCCGCGGGCCTTGTCCTGCTGAGAACCACGTCCCACACGTACGTGGATACAGGGTTCCTGGGGAGCCCCCAGGACCCATAGCCTGTCACCTCGCCAGGGGGCACAGATACCCGGCAGGATTAGCTGCGCACAGTAGCCCTGGAGTCGGAGGCCGAGGCCATGGTCTCCACAGCTCCGCCAGCAGGCACCACGGCCACCGCTGTGCTTGCGAGAGCCTCTGCGCCAGCAAGGCAGTGCACATGGATCGCCGGATTGGCGACCATGGTGGTTGGACTCCCGTGTGCCCACGGCACAGGACGAGAGGCCCTTTGTAATGCCACCATGAGTACAGCATGCTCAGGGAGGAAGCATGGAACTCGGAGTCTGCATTTGCCTAGACCTGAGAGGATCCTTGCAGGGTTTCAGCTTCTGGTGCAGACAAATTCCACCTCAGCAACGTACCAGTAGACTTTAGTCCCACGCACCCGCCCTGTCCCACTCCCCGCCAAGCCACTGCCGCCGCCCTCGCCCCAGCAGGTAGCGCTGGTCCCTCTCTCTCCCCTTTGGATCTGCAGTATTCCGTACCATCAGCCTAACCTGCGTAACGAAGTGAGATGTTTTCATGTGTTCCCTGTGGGTTAATGTCTTGCCACACTCAAGATGTCAGTTAGGGTGTAGGTCTTCCATGCCCACAATTCCAAAGGGCTCACAGTGTACGTATGACTGAATCCACCACCACCTGGCATAAGGCAGACGCAGCTTCTCAGAGGAGCAACAGAGAGAGGATGCAGCTACACAGGCCAGCCAGGAGTGGCGCGCCTCCGGAGATGCCTACAGCCTTCGCAATAATTGGCCGGCGCCCACCGCCCTCCCTATGATTGGCCGGTGGAGGTAGGCGGGATTTCCGGCCGCGGCTTAGGCGTGCTTCTCACGCCGGCCAGCTTTCCTGCAGTTCCTGCAGTTGGCACTGTGGTGTCCCGAAGTCGGAAGCATACGACCTGAGGGCCGGGCGAACCTCAGGCTGTTTGTCCTATTGAAAAGTTCCTGTATTTTCTGTTTCTCTGGACAGGTTGGTCTCTGGGCAACAATTGAAAGCAAAGGTTTGAGATTTTGTCTATAAAAGGGGATGGGTTTTCTATGTGTGGGTGTTGAATTATAGGAGGAGGCAGTGGGGAGAGAACACCTCAGTGCTATTAAGAAACTCATTTTTATTAAACTCACTGATTTTTCTTGAGGATTCTACCTTAACTGCCTAATGTGTCCGACGAGCTGTGGGAGATGGTGCTAAGGCGCCATTGTTTTCATGGGCATGTTTTATTAAAGCGGTTTTTCTCTGTGAATGTGGTCATAATTCAAAATACAGGCAATATACTTAACCCCTAAGGTTAAAAACTTACACTTTTAGTTAGCACATGTCACATGTCTGATTTGCTTGGAAGGAATTATCAAATTTTGACATAAATTGTGTTACTTTAGTGTATGTAGAAATATGGTGACATAAATAACCTCAGTTTAAATGTCCCTCTGTAAAGCCTGTAATTGTCTCCCTCCTTGCATGACAGTATTTGAAACATGTTTCATGTATCTCCGGCACCGTAAATAATTTAAACCGAATAAGTGGGTGTAATCGAGATAAATGGAGTTAGATAGGTAACTGGGACAAAATGGAGGAGCTTAAGTTTTTCAGTTAACCTGACACACTGACTTACTGTTATAATCCTACCATTTGGGAAGCGGAGGTAGGAGGATGGCTTGAGGTGAGGAGTTGGAGACCAGCCTGGGTAACATAATGGGCTCCTTTAGTCTATTGCCATTTTCGCATCAGGGACCGGTTTAGTGGAAGACAATTTTTCCTCAGACAAGGGTTGCGCAGGGGAAGAAGAGGGCGAAGTGGACGCATTTGGGAGGAGGGGCTGGCGGCAGGGCCCCAAGCGGCACGTGGTGGGACTGGGCTTCCGGTAGGGGCAGTGTGACAGAGGACAGGTGGGGCAGCAGGGCTGCCATGGGGACAGGGTGGGGCAGCGGGGGAATAGGGAGGATGGTTTCCGGTTAAAACTGTACCACCTCAGGTCATCCTCAGGTGTTACATTCTCTACAGACAGGTGTTACAGGGCACCCTCAGGCATTATGTTCAGGCCACAGATAGGTACGGGTTGAAGGCCAGGGTTTGGGGATCTTTTACTTATTGTGTATTTCAAATCACCAAAAGATGGTAAAATATTTAAAATGTTCTCCCCCAAGAACATTTGGATTTGCTTGATTTAGTCTTTTATCCAGATACCATGCTGGGCGTGGTGGTTCACCCTTGAAATCCCATCACTTTGGTAGTCCCAAGCTGGCAGATCACTTGAGCCCAGGATTTGGAGACCAGCTTGGGCAATATGGGGAAACCCGTGTCTATTTAAAACAACACAAAAAATTGCCCAGCCCTGGTAGAAAGCCCCTCTAGTAACAGCTACTTGGGAAGCTGAGATGTGAGAAGATCAGTTGAGGCTGGGTGGAGGAGGCTGCACTGAGCAGTGCACTGATACACATCTCAAGTGTGGGAGATATACATCTCAAGAAAGAAAATATACAAACATCACACTGTACCTCATAAATATATAGTTTTCAAATAACACTATTTAAATGGGGGCATTCTTTATATTGCAACTTAGGAAAATTATGATAGCTTTTCTTATCTAATTTTTAGAAATGAGAATTTATCGGGTACATACTAAAATGCAGCATTTGTCCAT
Organism: Rhinopithecus roxellana; assembly: GCF_007565055.1. Taxonomy (NCBI): domain Eukaryota; kingdom Metazoa; phylum Chordata; class Mammalia; order Primates; family Cercopithecidae; genus Rhinopithecus; species Rhinopithecus roxellana. Next base: position 7,002,472 of record NC_044570.1, read on the forward strand.
GAAATTAGTGACCCTTTTGCTCTGTGTGTTACAAATTTTACATATTTGAAGTAAGAAATGCTAGAAAGATGTCAGCCTTGGGAAGGGTTTTACTTGGGTTTTCAATATAGTGTGTAATAAAATTTTATCTTTTTAGCTTATTTATTTTTATCTAAATATAGATAATTTTTTACCATTTGCAGCACAATGGTAGAAGTAGATTGTCCTGGCAAGCTTTACATTGGTGGCCTCAATAGAGAAACCAACGAAAAGATGCTTAAAGCAGTATTTGTGAAACATGGTCCCATATCAGAAGGTAACTCTTAAAGCCGTGTGTGTGTGTGTGTGTGTGTGTGTGTGTGTGTAATTTCATATGTATATTTCAATATGTATGTTTAAAATATGTATGTTTAAATATATATGTATGTTTTGAAAAAATATACTTTTTTCAAAGTTCGTTGTATACCGACATTAAAATGCCTTATTAGTTTTAAACTCTTATTTTGAATTATCTGTTTGATATCTGGAAAATTCTCATAGTACGAGGTTAAGGGTCTGTGGTAAGGATAGCCTACTACTTAGAAAGGAATATGAGGAAAACTAAATATGTTGTGGAGTTAGGGAACAAACTGGAATAAAATAGGCTGACTATAGGGTTGACTTAGTATTAAGAATCATAGTAATGATGTAGAATGCAATTATTTTTTGGTTTGATGTAACTTTCAGATGGTTAGCACCTTGGTGAGTCCATTATATGAATGTAAAAGCTGTTCATATACTTTAGTTCTTTTGATAAAGGATCGAACCAGCAAATCCAGAGGTTTTGCATTTATTACTTTTGAGAACCCTGCAGATGCTAAGAATGCTGCCAAAGATATGAATGGAAAGGTAAGAGTCCCTTATTAATAATATTCTAACTCTGTTCTTCAATTAACAGTATGTATAGGTCTTTCTAATATTACTAAACTTTTGAAGATAATAGAAAGTCATATGAAGCCATCCTCTTCTTTATGTCATATACATGCAAGTGTAGTTTGGAAGGGTATTGGAATTAACATTATATAAATTAATATATAATTTTTCTATGTTTGTATTTCAGTATGAGTGTAAATAGATTTTGAAAGGTTTTGAAGGGCTTTAAAAGTTGGAAGGAACCTTCATGTAAATGAAAGTAATAAGTCAACATTTATTAAATGCTATTAATGGAATTACTTCCAATTCATGGAAATACTTTTAGAGCGTAGACAAACTGTGGATAGACATCTAGACAAACTCACAAGAAGGAAAGATTCTTTCCCATTTTCTGAAAATATATTCTTGAGAAAGTATATTTAAATGTTAAGTCCTTGAAAATAGAAAATACTATGAGAACATTGAAGTCAGATAACAGAAGAAGTACCTGGCATTTTTGCCCCATCCTGGCTCTTTTCTCCTAAGGATGTTTCTTTCCTGTCACTAGAGTGATTTATGTAACATGAATATCCAATTACTCATTTCCCCAGTGTGTTTGGGGACTTGATTTGACCCAACCAATGGTCTCTTGTCCTGCTGAGTTTTAAATCTAGGGATTATTGTGTGTTTACTAAAGCTTTAAAATTTTATGTAATTCTATTAACTATTGAATTCCTGTACACTGTAGTCAAGATCCTTCCATTTTGGGCCCTTTAGCAGTTTTTTTGCTTTATAATAGTATCCTAATGAGGCCCGACATGGTGGCTCACACCACCATGGACGTGGCTGAGGCGGGCAGATCCCCAGGTCAGGAGAACGAAACCAAAATGGCCAACATGGTGAAACCTTGTCTCTACTAAAATACAAAAACATTAGCCATGTGTGATTGTGTGTGCCTGTGGTTCCAGATACTCAGTAGGCTGAGGCAGGGGAATCAGTTGAACCCGGGAGGCAGAAGTTGCAGTGAGCCGAGATCACGCCAATGCTCTCCAGGCTGGTGACAGAGCGAGAATCCATCTCAAAATAAATAAATAAATAAATAAATAAATAAATAACATTATCCCAATCTGGTTATAGCTCCTGCTAGTCTTTATGCTATCCCCAGATGCTTTTTTGGACTTCTTGAGAATTATCTTTCCTGATGCATGTCTCACAAATAACAATTTATGCTTCAAAAACAACTTAGATTTCATATTTTCTTCCTCATTGCATACTGTAGGTATTTTGTACTCACTGTACTATGTGTTAATCTGTTGATTTTGAAATTGTATATAATGCATATTTAAGTCTTCCTAAGTTGCTTTTATTTCTGTTAGATCTAGCATACTTCCAGGCACATAGCAGAGAGTAGGGTTTTATTCACTCTTATAAATTAGTAGATTAAGCTGTGGTAGAAACCGAGAGTAGCTTTTGGTTCGTGGCTTTGTGGTAGTGATGGAGATAATTTTGACTTATGTATTGTAATCTATGATAATTTCTTTCTTCCCCCTATTTTTCAAGCAAAAGAGCAGATAATTTGTGTAGAGTTTTTGTTTGTTTGTTTGTTTAAGATGCAGACTCGCTGTGTTGCTAGACTGGATTGCAGTGGGGGTTATCTTGGCTCACTGCAACCTCCGCCTGCTGGGTTCAAGCGATTCTCGTGCCTCAGCCTCCGACTAGCAGGGACTACAGACATGTGCCACAACACCCAGCTAATTTTTGTACTTTGAATAGAGATGGGGTTTCACCCTGTTGGCCAGGATGGTCTCTAACTCTTCTCCTTGTGATCCGCCTGCCTCGGCCTCCCAAAGTGTTGGGATTACAGGTGTGAGCCACTGTGTCCAGACAATGTTATTTCTAAATTACTTCATCTCACATGTCTTATTGTGTTAAAATAAATATGAATGTTATATGCACATAAATGTTAAGACAGCCAATAAAGGAAGTTCTTAGAGTTTTCAGGGAGAATTAACAGTTAAGGAATTTCGGCTGACTTCAGAATTTGTCTGACTGGGAAGGAAGCAGCCGTGAGCAAATCTGGGGAAAATATTTTCGGCCCAGAAATAACAAAAGTAGTTTCAAGGTAGGAACAACTGGCGATGTGGCTGCAAGAGGTTTTGTAAGGAATTTGAGACTTACTTCCCCCAAATAATAAAAGGCATGGAATTTTTAAATCAAGTTATTAGCTGAACTGTTTCCAAAAATTGCTATGGCCTATAGACAAGATTACAGTGAAAAATGTTATTGTGAAATTAATTAGGATATTTACACATTTTTGAGAAATTATATGAAGTACTATATTAAGAGTCATTTTTTAGGGGCGTATTTAAGGCAATATAAGAAAAGAGTAAGGCAAGAAACCTTAATGAGATCAAACAAGGATCACATTCACAGAAACATTTTTAGAGTAAATATAGCATTGTAAATCATATGGGGATATTTTATGTAAGTATTAGCAAATCAAACGAGAAACAATTCATAATGACTAATGTGAGTAATTACTGAAAAAGTAACCTCACTTTTTTAAATGACACAAGTTTCATTGGGACAGTGAAACTTTTAAATCAGTGATGTGAATACACAGATGAAGTGTATTATATATTGTAAAAAACAGATGTGCCACATTCTTCCATAGAAGGTGTGATGGTTAATCTTTCTTTGTTGTTGTTGTTTGAGTTTTTTTTTTTTTTTTTTTTTTTAAATAAAGGAGAAGTTTTCAAGGTGTTTGAATAATAGAATTTGTGTTTGATCTCTTAATGGAAGGCATATGCTCAGTAAATGTCTCAAATTTGGCATTGTGAAAGATGTATTCATTTTAGGAGAAAAAAAGTTTCCTTTGGGAGAAAATACCTCAAATTGAACTATAGTTGATCTAAAAATGTCTGTAAAATGTGCTTACATTAAATGTGCCAGTGTTGTTGATAGTCCCCTTAATGCTTTTAGTCTTTGGATGGAAAAGCAATAAAAGTAGAACAAGCCAAGAAACCATCATTTCAAAGTGGTGGTAGGCGGAGACCACCACCTTCTTCAAGAAACAGAAGCCCTTCAGGAAGTCTGAGATCTGCAAAAGGAAGTAGTAGAGGAATAAGAGGCTGGCTTCCCTCACATGAAGGACACTTGGGTAATGTTTTAAAACGTAAAGATGGAACCATAGGACTGAAAGAAAGTAAGTTTGAAGATATCAAAATTTCTCAATTTTATGTATTTCCTTTATGAACAGAAGATTAACTTATTGATAAGAAGCAAAATTATTTCTAAGTACTAAAGGTGTATTATAGGAATGACTGAACTAATGTCTAAAATTTGTTTTAAAATTGTAATAACGTTGCATTGAAGTAACACAAATTTCAACCTGAATTGAGTTTATGAATGCTGATTGCCTGTACTCAGCAGGTTTTCTGCAGAACTCATTTATATTCATTATACTTTAGAGTTTTCTACTTTGGGGCACAGAATTTCATATCAGTTATATTATCAAAGTATGGTGGAATATTTAAAAGTTTCCAGTAGGAAAAAAAGTAACTCAGTACTTAAGATTGATTTTGCAATATTTGTTTTCTTGTGTATACATGTGCAAATATCTATGCAAATCTATTGATAATTTTAATGTGGAAAATTTGTGCATTGGCTTGCCATAAAGCATTTTCAATTTAAGTAATGTAGGACTTTAATTTCTGAAAAGTGTCTGTGACTCTGGAAAGGTCTAAAAACCACTGCTTCACAGGTATGTATGTATCTATCTTTGCTGGAGGATGAGTCACTGAAAATGATATTTATGAGTGATTTACTCAAGAGAAAATGAGGGGTCCATTTTTACATATAAAAGAGAAACAAACCATGTATTAAAAAAAAAAAAAAAAGGTAAAACTACTGGATGGGCTGTGCGAGGTGTCCCACGCCTGTCACTTCAGCATTTGGTGAGTACAGGGCAGGGGGACCACAAGGTCAGGAGTTCCAGACCAGCCTGGCCAACATGGTGAAACCCTGTTTCTCCTAAAGATGCAAAAAATTAGCCTGGTGTGGTAGCATGCACCTGTAATCCCAGCTACTTGGGAGGCTGAGGCAGGAGAATCGCTGAACCTGGGAGGCGGAAGTTGCAGTGAGCCAAGGTTATGCCATTGTGCTCCAGCCTGCATGATTTGGGCAAGAGTCCATCTCAATAAATAAATAAACAAATAAGTAAATAAATAACTTGCATTATCTATTAACCAACTTCGAAACTCTAACAATTAATTTGGAGTGTTAACGACCAGATATGTAATTAACTGGAGATGTTTTTTAAAGTTGAAATTGCAGTGTTTGCTTCATTTTAAGATGCATGGCTTCCTGGCTATTTTGTCGCCATTGATCTTGAGGGTGAGGTTCAATTATACCTTGCCATGTATGAGAATGTATATATTCTAACCTGTAACACCACCTGGTAATTGGCATATAGCCACATTTTTGTAGATCTACAAAAATATTTTTATATTAATTAATATGCAATTCTTAAAGACTATTAAAATTCAGCATAGTCTAATCGGAAAATTAATGTCTCATAAGGGAATTTTAAGAATTCTATATTGTGTTAACAAATTTTAGAGGTAATGTATTTTCCTGATATGTCACTTCTTGGTATTGTAAATATTTGAGTTTCTTTGAATGGAATTTAGTTTATCTTTATGATATGCTTTGAAAATTTTTCCTCATAACAGAATGATATAATCAGTCATTTATCATTTTTCTTTTAATTTTTTTGTATATTATACTTAGATATTTTATTGATAGATTTCTGCTCCCTGTTCACTCCCCATTTTCCTGCATCTCTCTCTCACACCAATATATTATGATACTTAAGTTTCTTTCTAGATTTTCTAAATGGACTTTTATTGCTTGAACTGTACTAATTTCATATAGAAATGTTAATTTTATTGGTTTAGACAAATGTGAATTTGTAAGATTATAATATGTAGAAAATCTTTGTAAAGAACTAAAACTTAGCCATTTAAGAAACAGTGATGTTAGTTAACTAAAAAGATTTTGTTTGAAATACAGATGATGGTGGATACACTCTTGATCTCAACATGAGTTCTTCTAGGGGAGCCATTCCAGTTAAAAGAGGTCCATCTTCAAGAAGTGGAGGTCCTCTTCCTAAAATATCTGCTCTTTCTGCTATGGCAAGAAGCAATAGTTGGATCGGGAGCCAAGGTAAATGCTACCTGACAGAAAGACTGTAGTTTTTGTATCACTAAAAATGAGCTATTTTACCTGAATGCTTAGCTTTAAGTTCATTGAAGAAAAGAGAAGTGACATATACATGGATGTAATTACTGATTGATAGCTTTTATTATAGTTTCTATCTCACTAGGTACATTTCAGATTTATGTTGAAGAAATACTTGAACTTCTCACTGCAGATCAAACAAGTGATTAGAGTGAGGCCAACATTCCTTTTAATCCTGTGTTTGCTAAAAAATTCCCCTTAATTTTCCTCTAAGTTCCCAGCAGTATTCTTTGACGGGAGTCTTCTTCATCTAATTAATTCTTCCGTTTACTAGGTCCCCTGGTAGTGGTCCCCTGGTGTCCCAGTCTAAAAGTTGCTTGTTCAGTTTCTTTGTTGGGTTGGAGTCTTGCTCTTACCAGGTCAGAGTACATTGGTGAGATGATGGCTTATGACAGCCTCAAATTCCTCAGCTCAGGCAATTCTCCTATTTCAGCCTCCCACGTTTCTGCAACTACAGGCATGCACCATCATACCGAGCTAAATTTTTTCCTATTTTTTTTAGAGAGAGGATCTCACTACACTGTCAAAACTGATGTTAAAGCCCGGGGCTCAAGCAGTCCAGCTGCCTCCGCCTTCCACACTCATTCAGTGTGAGCCGCTGAGCCTGGCCATCCAACCTCTGACACCTCAGTAATGCATATGTGCAAGGCATTCCCACTGCTTATATGAAGATTCAAAAGAACTAGACGAGCATTTAACAGACAAGGAGTCACTGGACTTAAACATTATTTTAAAATAAATTTAAGGCTTGAAAGGTAGACCTGAAGGAGTCCAATATTCTTAAATTTAGTGGATACCACAGATGTGCAGAGTTGTGAAATATAGGGTGATGTAATTCAATAGTTGAGATTGTACCGGGATGTTTAAACGGTAACACAAGATCCTTGGTGTAAGATTTGAAATTATTTGAGGAGAGAATTTAGAACTAAGTAACATGAGGTGAGCAGTTGGATTGAATAGAAGTAATAGTTTTGAGAAGGAGAATTGTGAGACTGCAGACTGGACAGAAGAAAACAAGACAATAAATAAAAGTTCTTAGCAAAGAAGTTAAGCAGAACAAATTAAAATTCTTACTTAGTCCTCCACCCTAATATGGAGGAAATTGAAAACTGCCATTTTCAATTTTACATTTCATATGTAGAGTATCAGTGAAGGTAGGTATTTATGGGCTTTAGGATCTACAAGCCAACACATTTCCGTTGGAAAATTAGCCAGTGAAGGTATCAGAGGTGAAAGAGTGACCTCTAAGGAATAGCAGGTGAAGAGTATATTAAAGGAGAAACTTTTCTATTTTGAAATAGCAACATTGTTGTAATGACCCCTTTCATAGTATTGCTTATTGCAGTAAAAGTAAATCTTGGCCATCATTAGAAAATCTTCACCAGCACATTTTCATTTGTCAATATTTAAAATAGAGCCAACCAGTTAGTGATAAAGGAGAACTTTTATGTAAACATTTAGCGTGCAGTCATTCAAAGGTAGCCGTATTTGTGTGTGTGAGATGAACTGAACAACATGGGAAAATTTACTTTCTTCAGCTGAGAAGTATGTAAACTTTAAAATCCATGATTAGTTTGATGGTTTTATGTGTTATTCCTGTATTATTAGTAGTCATCAGTAATTCACATGAAAATAAAAATAATAACTAAGTTATTAACCATTACCAATGAACTTTTACCTAAGAATTAATGTTTGGCTTCAGCTTCATTAAAAGAACTGGCCTTGTGGGAGCCATGGGATTATCCAAAGCCATAAGAAATATTCAGTGTCATGACTGCCTAGTAATTTAGGAAATGAAGAACAGAGTCATAGAAGAAATAGAATTGTAGAAGTTGTTTGAGAGAAGAGAAAATAGTGTTTTAGATTTGGTGTTCTTTACAAAATGTTCCATCATTTTAATATTAAAGGTCCCATGTCACGTGGAAGAGAGAATTATGGAAGTCCTCCCTGCAGAGAGCCAACCTCTTCCTGGAGAAATGACCATATGTCACGAAGAGATGATGGTTATGCAACTAAGGAGAGGTAAAGGAAAAATGAAGAAACACAATTAGTTTTTTTTGTTGTGATGATGAAATTCACATAACAAAATTAAATATTAAAAGGTAACTAGTTAAGTGGTGTTTAACATATTCTGTGTCATGCAGCAACTACCTCCATCAAGTTCCAAAACATTTTCATCACTCTAAATTAAAACTCCAACTACCAGTTAAGCAGTCCCTTCCATTTTCTTCCTTTCCTTAGCTGCTAGCAAACACCGACCTGTGTTCTGCCTCTGAACCACCTGTTGTAGGCATTTAATGTTAATGGGGCTCAAACACAACACAACTTCTTTTTTATCCGTGATGTCCTGAAGGTTCATTTACATCATAGCACTTTACTCCTTCCACAAGTTGTTAACCCATTATTTTATCTGGGTTGTTTCTGCACCAATATTTCTATGCACCAATATTTGTTTGAGTACACATATTCAATTCTGGGTGTATATGAGTGGAATTGTGTGGTCCTATGATAGCTATGTTTACTTTCCTGAGGAACCACCACGTTTCCCCATAGTAGCTGCATCATTTTCCATTCCAACTAGCATTGTATCAGGGTTCCAATTTATCTACATCCTCTCAAACACTTGTTATTTCCTCCTTTTTAAAATTTACTGCCATTCCAGGTTGTGTGTGGGATATATGACATCTCATTTTGGATTTGAAATGCATTTTCTGCATCCATTAACTCATCATGCACATGTACCCAAGAACTTAAAGTATAAAAAAACAAAAAAGAAATGCATTTTCTGAATCACTGATTATGAGTATCTGTCCCATGTGCTTTTTGGGCTGTTGCCTATTTTATTTGGAGAAATATCTATTTAGATGTTTAGCTTTTTAATTTTGTTTAAGCCGTAAGTTAGTTATGTTTTGGATACTGGAAGTTGAAAACTTAAAATTTATTGCTTAAACTTATACACACAGAACTCATCAAAGTTCCCGAGACACTAGGGATTATGCTCCACTATCTAGAGTCTATACATACCGTGATTATGGTCGTTCTAGTCCGGATGAAAATTCCTCTAGAGGATATAGGTAATGTCATGATTTTGGATTTGTCAAATAGATTTCTTAAATTGTCCAGTCCAAGTAACATTGTATCGGGGGTCCAATTTATCTGCATCCTCTCAAACACTTGCTATTTCCTGCTTTGTAATTTATTGTGCTTCCAGTGTGTTTGTGAAGTGTGGAATCTCCTTTTGGATTTGGAACGCATTCTCTGAATCACTGATTATGAGTATCGGTTCCATGTGCTTTTTGGGCTTTTGGCTATTTTATTTGGAGTAATATTTATTTAGATGTTTGGCAATTTAATTGTGTTTAAGTTGTAATTTAATTATATTTTGGACATTAGAAGCTGAAAATTTAAAATTTGTTGCTTAAACTTATGCCCACAGAAATCATCCAAGTTCCCGAGAAACCAGGGATTATGCTCCACCACCTAAAGACTATACATACCCTGATTATGGTCGTTGTAGTCCGGATGAACATTCCTCTAGAGGATATAGGTAATGTAATGTGTTCTGGATTTGTCAAATAGATTTCTTAAATTGTCCAGTCCAAGTAACATTGTATAATGGGTCCAATTTATCTGCATCCTCTCAAACACTTGCTATTTCCTGCTTTGTACAATTTATTGTGCTTCCAGTGTGTTTGTGAAGTGTGGAATCTCCTTTTGGATTTGAAATGCATTCTCTGAATCACTGATTATGAATATCGGTTCCATGTGCTTTTTGGGCTTTTGGCTATTTTATTTGGAGTAATATTTATTTAGATGTTTGACAATTTAATTGAGTTTAAGTTGTAATTTAATTATATTTTGGACATTAGAAGCTGAAAATTTAAAATTTGTTACTTAAACTTATGCCCACAGAAATCGTCCAAGTTCACGAGAAACCAGGGATTTTGCTCTACCACCTAAAGACTATACATACCCTGATTATGGTCGTTGTAGTCCGGATGAACATTCCTCTAGAGGATATAGGTAATGTAATGTGTTCTGGATTTGTCAAATAGATTTCTTAAATTGTCCAGTCCAAGTAACATTGTATCATAGGTCCAATTTATCTGCATCCTCTCAAACACTTGCTATTTCCTGCTTTGTACAATTTATTGTGCTTCCAGTGTGTTTGTGAAGTGTGGAATCTCCTTCTGGATTTGAAATGCATTCTCTGAATCACTGATTATGAGTATCGGTTCCATGTGCTTTTTGGGCTTTTGGCTATTTTATTTGGAGTAATATTTATTTAGATGTTTGGCAATTTAATTGAGTTTAAGTTGTAATTTAATTATATTTTGGACATTAGAAGCTGAAAATTTAAAATTTGTTGCTTAAACTTATGCCCACAGAAATCGTCCAAGTTCACGAGAATCCAGGGATTTTGCTCTACCACCTAAAGACTATACATACCCTCATTATGGTCGTTGTAGTCCGGATGAACATTCCTCTAGAGGATATAGGTAATGTCATGTTTTCTGGATTTGTCAAATAGATATCTTAAATTGTCCAGTCCAAGTAACATTGTATCATAGGTCCAATTTATCTGCATCCTCTCAAACACTTGCTATTTCCTGCTTTGTACAATTTATTGTGCTTCCAGTGTGTTTGTGAAGTGTGGAATCTCCTTTTGAATTTGAAATGCATTCTCTGAATCACTGATTATGAATATCGGTTCCATGTGCTTTTTGGGCTTTTGCCTGTTTTATTTGGAGTAATATTTATTTAGATGTTTGGCAATTTAATTGTGTTTAAGTTGTAATTTAATTATATTTTGGACATTAGAAGCTGAAAATTTAAAATTTGTTGCTTAAATTTATGCCCACAGAAATCATCCAAGTTCCCGAGAAACCAGGGATTATGCTCTACCACCTAAAGACTATACATACCCTGCTTATGGTCGTTCTAGTCGGGATGAACATTCCTCTAGAGGATATAGGTAATGTAATGTTTTCTGGATTTGTCAAATAGATTTCTTAAATTGTTCATTCTGACATTAAAAAAAAAGCATTTTTTTTTTCTTTTTTTTCAATTTAGTGATCCTGATGGCTACAGTGCGGCCCGTGGTAGAGATCATTCTGAAGGTCCAAGTGGAAGTTCTTATAGAGATGCATTTCAGGGATATGGTAAGGGTCCAGGATGGATTTGTAAGTTATATAATTGTATTTAATAGAACAGATCATGGTTTTAATGAAATTCTAAGGAAAATTATAAAGGATAAATATAACATGTTTAAATATTGAGTATTCTTAACAGTATAAAGCATAGGGAATGATATGAAGGTGAGAATTTCAGTTCATATTCAGAAAATGTGACTCAACATTTATTTTAGAATTAAATTTGTTAAGCTTCCAAATACTACTCTTACACTTCTTTTAAATAAAACCTGACTATTGAAGGCTTAATTAATATCCTGGCAACAAAGGCAGAGGAAAACAGATATTTCAAAATAGTACTTTAATTCATGCATTAGTGATAGCAGTAAAAATGTTTAAATGCAGTCCAACGTATTGTTTTATCAACCCTGCAGGGACCTCTCATGGTGCACCACCTGCACGAGGGCCTCGGATGTCTTATGGTGGAAGCACCTGCCGTGATTATAATACACGAGATGGATATGGCAGACGTTGGGAGAGTTACTCAAGGAGCTGTGGTGATTCTTATTCTTGTGGTCGTGAGCATGCTGGCAGAAAAGACCAAAGGAATCTGCCTTCTCTGGATAGGTTGCTCCCTGCTCCTCGTGAAGCATATGGTAGCTCAAGTTATGTTTCTTCTACAGTAGATGGTGACGAAAGTAGATCTGAAAAGGAGACTTAAGCAGATGTTAAAGCAAGTATTCAAAGTAATAGTTATTGCATACCAAACCTTGTTTGCACATCGAAAATTGAAATGTTATTTCTGCATATTACTATAAGAAACGTATTGGTTTTGTGGAGAGAGGTAGAGACTAACTTCCTCCATGAATTTTTGAGGTATTCAAAGCAAAAGGAATTTTTTTCAAAGTAATTTCATACTTGTTAATGCTATTTGAAAAGTGTTTAGATGTAATATCTACCTTAAAATTTTCAGAATAAAATTTGAAAGCCTCTGTTCACATCTCTTGTCTGGCTATGGGTCTGCCGTGGCTGACATCATCAGGGCAAGATACCCACTGGGTGGAGAGCTGCGCTTATGCATTTTACCCGTCTTGAAGAGACCCTGCATGCCTGCCTCTCCTGGGACCAGTGATCCTAGGGACCTCCCTCTGGGGCAACTCAAGACCATAAGCTTAGGATCTTGTGTGCCTTGCTTTCTATTCGCCAAGGTGAGGCATCCTGGAGAGGATGCACGGGGCAATGCTTGTGTGCATACATGCAGCACTGGAACAGGATGTCACCAGCCAGTTAGGCCGCTGCTCACTAGGCCCTCTCCTGAACTCCCACCTGGCTAAGTGATAAGTGTCCCATCTACCTGACCCCACAGCCCAGTTTCCCCTCCATCTACCGACCCACGCCCCTTGGGGAGAATGCCAGCCTCCCTGGAGACTCAGGCCCTGCTGGACCCACATGCTGTCCTCCTGTCTCATGGGCCAGACACTGTCTGGTGCACAGGGATTCCTGGATAGCAAATCCCAAAACCCTGCGGGTTCCATTGCTTCTTCCCTGAATACCTGCCTTCCCTGACCAAACACACAGGAAGACACAGACAGCTGCTAGGTTTTATTCATGGTCCATGACATTCAGGTCCATGACATCTCCTCTAGGTAGCTTGTGTCAGCCCTCTTTTTCCTCCTCCGTCTGCCATTTGTGAGAACTGTGAGGACTCTTGGCATCTCTGAAGAGCGCAGGCTTCACAGGTCCTGAAGTTGGATTGCCAAACCAGCGGCACCCTACTTGCCAGCTCAAGAGCTAGGTTGAGGCACACCAGTGGGTGGGAGTGTGCCCCCCCAAACCAAGGTACACAAAGGTACACAGGCACAGGTGTTCACACTCATACACCAGCTCAAACACACAGGCTGGAACATGCTCACACTCACACTGGTACAAGGGAAATTGGATGTTTACACCAGTACTCAGATGGGCCTTAATGCTCAGGATTCCCTTGCTGGACACACACAGAGGGTCCCCTGCCATTTAATTGATCGTCTACAGTGGGGTTTATTTTTACTTTTATACTTTTTTAACTTACTAAAGTATGTTGCATTCTTTCCCCCATCATGAAAAAGACTTTGGTACAAATAAGGAGGAAGAGTATTTTTATAATAAAATCCTGTGTCTGCATCTACATTATTAAGGCATTCTAAAAATTATTTGTCTATTTTTGAATGTCGTAGGAAATGTCTCAGGGGCCGGGGCAACATGAGTGAGGAAGGCAGAGGGGAGAAAGCATGTCAGGGGAGCCTGAGGTCATTGAAACAAAATACGACAGGACTGAGAGAGCCAATTCTTGAAGGATGTAGATCTAGATGCGACTCATGTGCACCTCTTCATGGAGGGTAAGAGGGCCCTAGTGGAACCCAAACTGAGCCCCAGGTGGTAGCAGGCCTCAAGGCATGGAAAGGAGCCAAAGAAGGATGATGAGGCAACTATCCCTTGAGACTTGCTTCTCACCCATTGACCTTGGCCACTTCTGCCTCTTAGGTGACTTCAGGTTCCCCAATTCTGAAATATGAGTGTTACAGTTCCCTGATGGGCTTTTCTCCCCCAGCCCGGGGATGGCCTGAGATTTCTCAATGCTGGCTCTTCCCTGAGCCTTGAGTTCTCCATGTGTGTCCCAGCTCCAGGACCCACAGGCCTCTGAACCCTCAGTCCTGGGCTGCTTACCTGGCCTCCTGTCTGTTCCCACTCTGAGGGCCTAACTCCTTCTGGTAGTGCTGCAGGGGATTGAGACAGAGGCCCTGACTGATGATCTGGGGTACTGGGGAAAGGGGTCCATGGCTGTTCAGGTCATGGTTCAAAGCCAGTTCCCCAGATGCCAAGGAAAGACCAGCAAGGTCCTTCCCCATGACACGCTTCAGCAGCGCCCACCTCAGCAATTCTAGCTGACCCTGAATGGTGATGGTCAGCCAACCAGCTGAAGAAGCTCAGTAAGGCTGTGTCCTGCCTGAAGCTGGGGCCTTCTCCTGCATGGCTCTAGAAACACTGGACTACAAGAGAGCCAGGTGCCATGTATTCTGGAGCAAGAGGAGTCAGGAAGGCTTATGCCAGGTCTAGCCTCCCACCCTCCACACCCTCTATCATGACGGGAGACATTCCTTACCAAGGATGCCAATGTAATACGCCTTAAAGATCACTTCATTGTGGAAATAAAGACTTGTGATGAAAGGAAAACTTCATCCTGCTGCCAGTACCTGGGATGGCTGTGTTCCTGCACCTGCCGGGCTGTGAAGAAGAGGACAGACTCAAAGGGACCATTTCATCTAGCTGGGCTGAGGGCCTACTGACTGGGTTGAAGCATACGTTTCCCCCTACCAGCTCTCCTGCTAAGACACCCCCGTGCCCCAGGAGGACCTCAACCTGAGCAGCACCTTCAACCCCTCCCCCAGACCCAGGGACCCCAGCCTAGTCTGCAAATCCATCATGTAGCTTACTTAGCGGGACTTCCTCATGATTTCTGAACCCTGCCACCATCTCAGTGTGTGCACAATCTGCCTCTGGTCAAGGACCCTCCAAATGATTGGATGGGCATGCCAGGAAACACCCGGCAACTTTGCAAGAGCTGGAAGACTGTTGGGCAGGGCTATACCCCAGACCTTTGGCCTGGCACCGTGCATTGGTGGTCCTGTCTCTGTTCGGCGTGGGGGGCAGGGTAGCAGATGTGTGGTCTTGTGGGCGGGTGGAGGCAGGTCCAGAACGCCTGTGCCAACAGCAAGCAAGGAGCACAAGTAGGCAGAGGATTGGGTCTGGGATGCTGTGCTGTGAGGGGTGGTCATGTCCACTTGAGGGAACCGCTGTGGGTAGAAGGGACTGCAGGGCTTTGCCTGGCACTCCCCACGGGGCTTGCGTGTGTGCAACAGAGGCGTGTGTGCAACGGAGGTTATACATGCTCAGGGCCTATAGTTATTTGGGTGCGGCACAAGCAGCAGAAGAAAGCCTATTTGGGGACCAGGTGCCTGCCTTGCAGAGGACAGCAGACTCCCCTTCCTCCAAGGACATTCCCAGGGAAACATGCCCTTCAACTTCCTCGAGCACTTTGTGTTTCTGGTCTGAGGCCTCTGGACATGGATACGGGGAGGGGGGGTGGTTTCCATCGCTGGCATGAGCACGCAGACTCCCTTTCTCCAAGTATTTTCCCAGGGAAACGCGCCCTTCAACTTTCTGCTGTGCGTGAAGCATCCTTGGTGCTGCCCTTCTCCCTTATGAGGGCTGAGCTTGGCTCTCAGTCCCTACCAGGTATTCTCAGGGCACCCCCAAGGAAGCTGCCCTCCTATTTGCAGGACGGTAGTCTTGGCTCCCCTGCCTTCTGGGTGACCCTGTGTGCCTCTAGCCTGGATCTCTTGTTTCCCATCCCTGGAAGCTGATGCCCACCCCCTGTTGCCAGTAATCCTGAATCGGCAGCTGCAAGGATATAGCTCTGGCCTAGAAGCCAAAGATGCCCTGGCTAATGACCCCTGTGCCCTCCAGGCAGGGCAGGTGCCTCTGCCAAAGCTTCCACCTCAGCCACAGGCAGACCATGCAGCCTAGGGCATTCACGGAGCCCAGATCCAAGTGAAGGACCTTCAGCGAGTCTGTTGCCGACTGGGGCATGCTGGGACCAGGGCCAGGCTGTGTCTGCTGGTCCACCTGCCATCCCATGTCGCCCTTCTCCTCGACCACCACCATGATGTTGTCCACCACGTGCACTTTCTCCTCCCCCAAGGGCTCTTCAGTGCTCCCTGCCCTGGCTGCCCTCTCTTGCCAAGTCTCCAATTTCAATGGGGTACCTCTTTTGGAGGTTCCACTGACCACGACCTGCACTGTCCCCTCCACGTCTGGATAGGTATATCCTTAAAATACACTTTAAAAAAATAACTTAAAAGTGTCCCCATTTATCCACATCCTTTCCAACATCTATTGTTTCCTGAGTTTTTAAAGGTTGCCATTCTAACTGGCGTGAGATGGTATCTCATTGTGGTCGCAGGGTCTTGGATGAAGCTGGAAACCATCATACTGAGCAAACTATCACAAGGACAGAAAACCAGTCACCACATGTTCTCACTGGTAAGTGGCAGTTGAACAATAAGAACACATGGACACAGGGCGGGGAACATCACACACCAGCGGATAGCATTAGGAGAAACACCTAACATCAATGACAAGTTGATAGGGGCAGCAAACAAACATGAAACACGTATTCCTATGTTACAAACCTGCATGTTGTGCACATATACCCTAGAACTTACAGTACAACTAAAAAAAAAAATAAATAAAAAGGTAAAAGGAAAAATAGATCTCCAAACCCAAATACTAAATAGAAAATTAGTATCAAGTGGCCTAGAATGTAACTTAAATGAAAATGTTACAAACATTCAGCAAATCATTTCTGAATGCAGCAGTAAGCCTGGCAGTCTACAAGAAACTCAGAAAAACATGGTTTCCTTGCTCTTCTGAGTGTGCAGCAGTAGTAAGAGGCACAGAGATAAAAGAGAAATAAGTGTGATAATTGCTGTAATAGGCAAATACAGGAAATATAACTGGAAATAAGGGCAACGATTTTGATAAAACATTAATAAATGATGAAATGTTAAAGAAAAAGACTCATGATTTTAATAGACGTTGCCTGCCTTCTTCTTCCCTCTAGAAGAAAACTAATGCCTCTGTTTATTGACTGACATGTTACTAAAGAGATGTAACATCTCTGATTTGTATTACAAAATCACATTTTCCTCATTTAAGAAAGAAATGTTTAAAAACCTTTTTGAAAGTTAAATGAGAATATTTGCTGTTATTGTATAAACTGTCAAGTGCTACACAAGTATTATTTTCTCATGGTGATTTATACTGTGTGTATGCTATATGGCTAGTGTAGCATTCTCATAAAAGAAACCTTGAAGCATTTCTGCTGCTCAGTATTTATTTTTCAACATTTAATTCATTATTATTTATCATACGCTATCTAGGGGTTTTTGAATTTTAAACAGTTACATGTAAACTAAAAAGAGAAGGACAATGAAACTGTGAGATTACAGTCATAATAATTTCATTGATTAATTCAATTGTTTATAAAGCTAGATTAGATTATATTTCTCCCAAAAGATTCTCGGAGAAATTTTAAGATGACACACCCACTGAAATGGCCATAAAGTTGTTGCTGAAGTTAGAGTTAACTATTTTTAAAGTCTGAAGATACAGTAATACTTTAATGCATTAAAACAGGGAAAACACGATTTTCAGTGCTACTTGCTCTCACCAGAGATAATCATAACTTTTAAACCATTCTTTATGTCACATTAAATTTTTCATTTCTACTTCATGTTTTGGATGCGGCCTGTATTTTTTTTTTCTTTTTTCCTGTTTTTTTTTTTTTTTTTTTTTTTTTTTTTTTTTTTTTTTTTTTCCTTTTTTTTTAAATTATACTTTAAGTTCTAGGGTACACGTGCACAATGTGCAGGTTTGTTATATATGTATACATGTGTCATGTTGGTGTGCTGTACCCATTAACTTGTCATTTACATTAGGTATATCTCCTAATGCAATCCCTCCCCCTTCCCCACAACAAGCTCCAGTGTGTGATGTTCCTCTTCCTGTGTCCAAGTGATCGCATTGTTCAATTCCCACCTATGAGTGAGAACATGCGGTGTTTGGTTTTCTGTTCTTGTCGTAGTTTGCTGAGAACGATGGTTTCTAGCTGCATCCATGACCCTACAAAAGACACAACTTCATCCTTTTTTATGGCTGCATGGTATTCCATGGTGTATATGTGCCACATTTTCTTAATCCAGTCTGTCACTGATGGACATTTGGGTTGATTCCAAGTCTTTGCTATTATGCATAGTGCTGCAACAAACACACATCTGCATGTGTCTTTATAGCAGCATGATTTATAATCCTTTGGGCATATACCCAGTAATGGGATGGCTGGATCAAATGGTATGTCTAGTTCCAGATCCTTGAGAAATCGCCATACTGTTTTCTATAATGGTTGAACTAGTTTACAATCCCACCAACAGTGTAAAAGTGTTCCTATTTCTCCACATCCTCTCCAGCTTCTGTTGTTTCCTGACTTTTTAATGATTGCCATTCTAACTGGTGTGAGATGGTATCTCATTGTGGTTTTGATTTGCATTTCTCTGATGGCAAGTGATGATGGGAATTTTTTCATGTGTCTCTTGGCTGTATACATGTCTTATTTTGAGAAATGTCTGTTCATATCCTTTGCCCACCTTTTGATGGGGTTGTTTTTTTCTTGTAAATTGGATTGAGTTCTTTATAGGTTCTGGATATAACTCCTTTGTCAGATGAGTAGATTGAAAAAAGTTTCTCCCATTCTGTAGGTTGCCTGTTCACTCTGATGGTAGTTTCTTTGGCTGTGCAGCAACTCTTTAGTTTAGTTAGATCCCATTTGTCAATTTTGGCTTTTGTTGCCATTGTTTTGGTGTTTTAGACATTAAGTCCTTGCCCATGCCTATGTCTTGAATGTTATTACCTAGGTTTTCTTCTAGGGCTTTTATGGTATTAGGTCTAACGAATGGATAACTAGAATAATCAATGCAGAGAAGACCTTAAAGGAACTGATAGATATGAAAATCATGACACGAGAACCACATGACAAATGCACAAACTTCAGTAACCAACTCAATCAAGTGGAAGAAAGATTATCAGTGACTGATGATCAGATGAATGAAATGAAGTCCAATATGGCTGAATAGGAAGAGCTCCACTCTCCAGCTCCCAGCATGAGTGACACAGAAGACGGGTGACTTCTGTGTTTTCAACTGAGGTACTGGGTTCATCTCACTGGGTCATGTTGGACAGTTGGCACTGGTCCGTGGGTGCAGCCCGACCAGTGAGAACTGAAGCAGGCGGAGGCATCACCTCACCTGGGAAGTGCAAGGGGGAAGGGAATTCCTTTTCTTAGCAAAAGGAAATTGAGACACATAACACCTGGAAAATCGGGTAACTCCCACCCTAATACCGCACTTTACCAATGGTCTTAGCAAACAGCACACCAGGAGATTATATCCCACACATGGCCCAGGGAGTCCCACGCCCACAGAGCCTCCCTCATTGCTATCACAGCAGTCTGAAATCTAACTGCAAGGAGGCAGCGAGACTGAGGGAGGGGTGCCGTCCATTGCTGAGACTTAAGAAGGTAAACAAAGCCACTGGGAAGTTCGAATTGGGTGGAGCCCACCACAGCTCAAGCAGGGCAGCCTGCCTCTATAGACTCCTCCTCTGGGGACAGGTCATAGCTAAACAAAAAGGAGCTGAAACCTCGGTAGAGGTAAATGCCCCCATCTGACAACATTGAAGAGAGTAGTGGCTCTCCCAGCATGGAGGCTGAGACCTGAGAACAGACAGACTGCCTGCTCAAGTGTGTCCCCGACCCGAGTAGCCTAACTAGGAGACATCCCCCAGTAGGTGCAGACCAACACCTCATACATGTGTGGTACATGCCTGTGACAAAGCTTCCAGAGCAAGAATGAGACAGCAACACTTGCTGTTCAGCAATATTCTATATTCTGCAGCCTCCCCTGCTGATACCCAGACAAACAGGGTCTGCATTGGACCTCAAGCAAACTCCAACAGACCTACAGCTGAGTGTCCTGATTGTTTGAAGGAAAACTAACAAACAGAAAAGACACCCACACCAAAACCCCATCAATACGTCGCCATCATCAAAGACCAAAGGCAGATAAAACCACAAATATGTGGAAAAAGCCATGCAGAAAAGCTGGAAATTCAAAAAATCAGAGCCTATCTCCCCCTCCAAAGGAATACAGCTCATCACAAGCAATGGAAAAAAGGTGCATGGAGAATGACTTTGATGAGTTGAGAGAAGAATGCTTCAGTCGATCAAAGTTCTGAGAGCTAAAGGGGGAACTACGTAACCAGTGAAAAGAAATTAAAAACCTTGAAAAAAAAATGGATGAGTGGATAACTAGAATAATCAATGCAGAGAAGACCTTAAAAGAACGGATAGAGATGAAAACCATAAAATGAGAAATACGTGACAAATGCACAAGCTTCAGTAACTGACTTTATCATCTGGAAGAAAGTGTATCAGCGATCGAAGATCAAACGAATGAAATGAAGCTAGAAGAGAAGTGCAGAGAACAAAGAGTGAAAAGAAATGAACAAAACCTCCAAGAAATACGGGATTATGTGAAAAAACCAAATCTACATCTGATCGGTGTGCCTGAAAGTGATGGGGAAAATGGAACCAAGTTGGAAAACACTCCTCAGGATATCATCCAGGAGAACTTCCCCAACTTAGTAAGGCACGCCAACATTCAAATTCAGGAAATACAGAGAATGCCACAAAGATACTCCTTGAGAAGAGCAACTCCAAGACACATAACTGTCACATTCACCAAAGTTGAAATGAAGGAAAAAATGTTAAGGGCAGACTTGGGGCGGAGCAAGATAGCTGAATAGGAACAGCTCCAGTCTCCAACTCCCAGCGCGAGCGACACAGAAGACCGGTGATTTCTGCATTTTCAACTGAGGGTACTGGGTTCATCTCACTAGGGAGTGCCGGACAATCGGTGCTGGTCAGCCGCTGCAGCCCGAACAGCGAGAGCTGAAGCAGGGCAAGGCATCGCCACACCTGGGAAGCGCAAGGGGGAAGGGAATCCCTTTTCCTAGCCGGGGAACTGAGATACACAACATCTGGAAAATCAGGTAACTCCCACCCCAATACTGCACTTTAAGCAAATGGGCACACCAGGAGATTATATCCCATACCTGGCCAGGAGGGTCCCACACCCACGGAGCCTCCCTCATTGCTAGCACAGCAGTCTGTGATCTAACCACAAGACAGCAGCTGGGGGAGGGGCGCCAGCCATTGCTGAGGCTTAAGTAGATAAACAAAGCCACTGGGAAGCTCGAACTGGGGTGGAGCTCACAGCAGCTCAAGGAAGCCTGCCTGTCTCTGTAGACTCCACCTCCGGGGACAGGGCACAGGTAAACAACAACAACAACAATAAGAACAACAAAAAAGCAGGAGAAACCTCTGCAGACAAAAACGACTCTGTCTGACAGCTTCGAAGAGAGCAGTGGATCTCTCAACACAGAGGTTGAGATCTGAGAAGGAACAGACTGCCTGCTCAAGTGGCTCCCTGACCCCTGAGTAGCCTAACTGGGAGACATCCCCCACTCGGGGCAGACTGACACCCTACACCTCACACGGTGGAGTACACCCCTGAGAGGAAGCTTCCAAAGCAAGAATCAGACAGGCACACTCGCTGTTCAGCAGTATTCTATCTTCTGCAGCCTCTGCTGCTGATACCCAGGCAAACAGGGTCTGGAGTGGACTTCAAGCAATCTCCAACAGACCTACAGCAGAGGGTTCTGACTGTTAGAAGGAAAACTATCAAACAGTAAGAACACCTACACCAAAATCCCATCAGTACATCACCATCATCAAAGACCAGAGGCAGATCAAACCACAAAGATGGGGAAAAAGCAGAGCAGAAAAGCTGGAAATTCAAAAAATAAGAGCGCATCTACCCCTGCAAAGGAGCGCAGCGCATCGTCAGCAACAGATCAAAGCTGGATGGAGAATGACTTTGACGAGATGAGAGAAGAAGGCTTCAGTCCATCAAACTTATCAGAGCTAAAGGAGGAATTACGTACCCAGTGCAAAGAAACTAAAAATCTTGAAAAAAGAGTGCAAGAATTGACAGCTAGAATAATTAATGCAGAGAATGTCATAAACAAAACGACAGAGATGAAAACCATGACACGAGAAATACGTGACCAATCCACAAGCTTCAGTAATGGACTCGATCAACTGGAAGAAAGAGTATCAGCGATTGAGGATCAAATGAATGAAATGAAGCGAGAAGAGAAACCAAAAGAAAAAAGAAGAAAAAGAAATGAACAAAGCCTGCAAGAAGTATAGGATTATGTAAAAAGACCAAATCTATGTCTGATTGGGGTGCCTGAAAGTGAGGGGGAAAATGGAACCAAGTTGGAAAACACATTTCAGGATATCATCCAGGAGAACTTCCCCAACCTAGTAGGGCAGGCCAATATTCAAATTCAGGAAATACAGAGAACACCACAAAGATACTCCTTGAGAAGAACAACTCCAAGACACAAAATTGCCAGATTTGCCAAAGTTGAAATGAAGGAAAAATTCTTAAGGGCAGCCAGAGAGAAAGGTCGGGTTACGCACAAAAGGAAGCCCATCAGACTAACAGCAGATCTTTCAGCAGAAGCTCTACAAGCCAGAAGAGAGTGGGGCCAATATTCAACATTCTTATAGAAAATAATTTTCAACCCAGAATTTCATATCCAGGCAAACGAAGTTTCATAAATGAAGGAGAAATAAAATCCTTTACAGATAAGCAAATGCTTAGAGATTTTGTCACCACCAGGCCTGCCTTACAAGCGATCCTGAAGGAAGCACTAAACATGGAAAGGAACAACAAGTACCAGCCATTGCAAAAACATGCCAAAATGTAAAGACCATTGATGCGAGGAAGAAACTGCATCAACTAACGAGCAAAATAACCAGTTAATATCATAATGGCAGGATCAAGTTCACACATAACAATATTAACCTTAAATGTAAATGGACTAAATGCTCCAACTAAAAGACACAGACTGGCAAACTGTATAAAGAGTCAAGACCTATCAGTCTGCTGTATTCAGGAGACCCATCTCATATGCAGAGACATACATAGGCTCAAAATAAAGGGATGGAGGAAGATCTACCAAGGAAATGGAGAACAAAAAAAAGCAGGAGTTGCAATCCTAGTCTCTGATAAAACAGACTTTAAACCATCAAAGATCAAGAGAGACAAAGAAGGCCATTATATAATGGTAAAGGGATCAATTCAACAGGAAGAGCTAACTATCCTAAATATATGTGCACCCAATACAGGAACACGCAGATTCATAAAGCAAGTCCTTAGAGACTTACAAAGAGACTTAGACTCCCATGCAATAATAATGGGAGACTTCAACACCGCACTGTCAATATTAGACAGATCAAAGAGACAGTTAACAAGGATATCCAGGAATTGAACTCATCTCTGCACCAAGCAGACCTAATAGACGTCTGTAGAACTCTCCACCCCAAATCAATAAAATATATATTCTTCTCAGCACCACATCACACTTATTCCAAAATTGACCACATAATTGGAAGTAAAGCACTCCTCAGCAAATGTAAAAGAACAGAAATTATAACAAACTGTCTCTCAGACCACAGTGCAATAAAACTAGAACTCAGGATTAAGAAACTCAGTGAAAACCACTCAACTACCTGGAAACTGAACAACCTGCTCCTGAATGACTACGGGGTACATAGTCATAGAAATGAAGGCAGTAATAAAGACGTTCTTTGACACCAATGAGAACAAATATACAACATACCGGAATCTCTGGGACACATTTAAAGCAGTGTGTAGGGGGAAATTTATATCACTAAATGCCCACAAGAGAAAGCTGGAAAGATCTAAAACTGACACTCTAACATCACAATTAAAAGAACTAGAGGAGCAAGAGCAAACACATTCAAAAGCTAGCAGAAGGCAAGAAATAACTAAGATCAGAGCAGAACTGAAGGAGATAGAGATACAAAAAACCCTCCAAAAAATCAATGAATCCAAGAGTTGGTTTTTTGAAAAGATCAACAAAATTGATAGATGGGTAGCAAGAGTAATAAAGAAGAAAAGAGAGAAGAATCAAATAGATGCAGTAAAAAATGATAAAGGGGATATCACCGCTGACCCCACAGAAATACAAACTACCATCAGAGAATACTATAAACACCTCTATGCAAATAAACTAGAAAGTCTAGAAGAAATGGCTAATTTCCTGGACACTTACACTCTTCCAAGACTAAACCAGGAAGAATTTGAATCTCTGAATACACCAATAGCAGGCTCTGAATTTGAGGCAATAATTAATAGCCTACCAACCAAAAAAATTCCAGGACCAGATGGATTCACAGCTGAGTTCTACCAGAGGTACAAGGAGGAGCTGGTACCGTTCCTTCTGAAGCTATTCCAATGAATAAAAAAAGAGGGAATCC
This sequence comes from Rhinopithecus roxellana, assembly GCF_007565055.1. Lineage (NCBI taxonomy): Eukaryota > Metazoa > Chordata > Mammalia > Primates > Cercopithecidae > Rhinopithecus > Rhinopithecus roxellana. Next base: position 7,026,844 of record NC_044570.1, read on the forward strand.
TCCCTAACTCATTTTATGAGGCCAACATCATCCTGATACCAAAGCCTGGCAGAGACACAACAAAAAAAGAAAATTGTAGACCAATATCCCTGATGAAAATTGATGCAAAAATCTTTAATAAAATACTGGCATACCGGATTCAGCAGCACATCAAAAACTTATCCACCATGATCAAGTGGGCTTCATCCCTGGGATGCAAGGCTGGTTCAACATTCGCAAATCAATAAACGTAATCCAGCATATAAACAGAACCAAAGACAAGAACCACATGGTTATCTCAATAGATGCAGAAAAGGCCTTTGACAAAATTCAACAGCCATTCATGCTAAAAGCGATCAATAAATTCGGTATTGATGGAACGTACCTCAAAATAATAAGAGCTATTTATGACAAACCCACAGCCAATATCATACTGAACGGGCAAAAACTGGAAAAAATTCCTTTGAAAACTGGTACAAGACAGGGATGCCCTCTCTCATCACTCCTTTTCAACATACTGTTGGAAGTTCTGGCTAGGGCAATCAGGCAAGAGAAAGAAATCAAGGGTATTCAGTTAGGAAAAGAAGAAGTCAAATTGTCCCTGTTTGCAGATGACATGATTGTATATTTAGAAAACCCCGTTGTCTCAGCCCCAACTCTCTTTAAGCTGATAAGCAACTTCAGCAAAGTCTCAGGATACAAAATTAATGTGCAAAAATCACAAGCATTCTTATACACCAATAACAGACAAACAGAGAGCCAAATCATGAATGAACTTCCATTCACAATTGCTTCAAAGAGAACAAAATACCTAGGAATCCAACTTACAAGGGATGTCAAGGACCTCTTCAAGGAGAACTACAAACCACTGCTCTGTGAAATAAAAGAGGACACAAACAAATGGAAGAACATACCATGCTCATGGATAGGAAGAATCAATATCGTGAAAATGGCCATACTGCCCAAGGTTATTTATAGATTCAATGCCATCCTCATCAAGCTACCAATGAGTTTCTTCACAGAATTGGAAAAAACTGCTTTAAAGTTCATATGGAACCAAAAAAGAGCCCGCATTGCCAAGACAATCCTAAGTCAAAAGGACAAAGCTGGAGGCATCACGCTACCTGACTTCAAACTATACTACAAGGCTACAGTAACCAAAACAGCATGGTACTGGTACCAAAACAGAGATATAGACCAAAGGAACAGAACAGAGTCCTCAGAAATAATACCACACATCTACAGCCATCTGATCTTTGACAAACCTGAGAGAAACAAGAAATGGGGAAAGGATTCCCTATTCAATAGATGGTGCTGGGAAAATTGGCTAGCCATAAGTAGAAAGCTGACACTGAATCCTTTCCTTACTCCTTATACGAAAATTAATTCAAGACGGATTAGAGACTTAAATGTTAGACCTAACACCATAAAAACCCTAGAAGAAAACCTAGGTAGTGCCATTCAGGACATAGGCATGGGCAAGGACTTCATATCTAAAACACCAAAGGCAACAGCAGCAAAAGCCAAAATTGACAAATGGGATCTCATTAAACTGAAGAGCTTCTGCACAGCAAAAGAAACTACCATCAGAGTGAACAGGCAACCTACAGAATGGGAGAAAATTTTTGCAATCTACTCATGTGACAAAGGGCTAATATCCAGAACCTACAAAGAACTCAAACAAACTTACAAGAATAAAACAAACAACCCTATCAAAAAGTGGGTAAAGGATGTGAACAGTCATTTCTCAAAAGAAGACATTCATTCAGCCAACAGACACATGAAAAAATGCTCATCATCACTGGCCATCAGATAAATGCAAATCAAAACCACAATGAGATACCATCTCACACCAGTTAGAATGGCAATCATTTAAAAGTCAGGAAACAACAGGTGCTGGAGAGGATGTGGAGAAATAGAAACACTTTTACACTGTTGGTGGGATTGTAAACTAGTTCAACCATTATGGAAAACAGTATGGCGATTCCTCAAGGATCTAGAACTGGATGTACCATATGACCCAGCCGTCCCATTACTGGGTATATACCCAAAGGATTATAAATCATGCTGCTAAAAAGACACATGCACACGTATGTTTATTGCTGCACAATTCACAATAGCAAAGACTTGGAATCAACTGAAATGTCCATCAATGACAGACTGGATTAAGAAAATGTGGCACATATGCACCATGGAATACTATGCAGCCATAACAAAGGATGAGTTTGTGTCCATTGTAGGGACATGGATGCAGCTGGAAACCATCATTCTTAGCAAACTATCACAAGAACAGAAAACCAAACATCGCATGTTCTCACTCATAGGTGGGAACTGAACAGTGAGATCACTTGGACTCGGGAAAGGGGAACATCACACACCGGGGACTATCATGGGGAGGGGGGAGGAGGTGGGATTGCATTGGGAGGTATACCTGACGTAAATGACGAGTTGATGGGTGCTGACGAGTTGATGGGTGCATCACACCAACATGGCACAACTATACATACATATATAACAAACCTGCACGTTATGCACATGTATCCTAGAACGTAAAGTATAATAATAATAAAATAAAATTTTAAAAAATGTTAAGGGCAGCCAGAGAGAAAGGTCGGGTTACACACAAAGGGAAGCCCATCAGATGAATAGCAGATCTCTAGGCAGAAACTCTACAAGCCAGAAGAGAGTGGGGGTCAATATTCAACATTCTTATAGAAAAGACTTTTCAACCCAGAATTTCATATCCAGCCAAACGAAGTTTCTTAAGTGAAGGAGAAATAAAATCCTTTGCAGACAAGTAAATGCTTAGAGATTTTGTCACCACCAGGCCTGCCCTGCAAGAGATCCTGAAGAAAGCACTAAACATGGAAAGGAACAACCAGTACCAGCCATTGCAAAAATTTGCCAAAATGCAAAGTCCATCAATGCTAGGAAGTCACCAACAATTTTGTCTACATAGGAAAAATTTGAGAAGCCCAAGGTTCTTAACTGTGATCATTTTTTCATTTCACTATGACTACTGAGTTTCTGATATGGTGTTACAAATGTATAGACTTAAAAGCCTGCTTTCTCCTTCTTTGTCTTCTCCCTTTGAACGTGTACATGTGATACCTGCAGTAATGTGCATCATTACCTGAAATGAGGTCGCTGAAAAATACAAGCATAAATGGAATTCTTTATTTCTGTGAACCTTAGACAACCATACCAGCAATGTGAACATACATCATGCCTTTTAGTAAACTGTCAACTGAAGGATTTAAGAAAAATCAAACCATTCTGAATTTAGAGTCTCAGGAAAAAGGCCCTCCATTGTCCAGATTAGCCTGTTATGATGGATGCAACTGACAGTGTTAACTTGATTTGTGCATACCTGGAGACTGAAACTTTATTTTAAAAATGCTTATGAGTGTCCAGAATTCTAAGTTAAAAAATCTAATATTGGTTTACCTGAAAATTACTCTCCATTTATGAGGAAGAACTGAGCACCTGGTCTGTTCCATCCTGTGGCACAGTATACAGGACACATAGGGGATTGAGGCCACTCCTTTAAGGCTGACAGGTAAAAAGTTTTTCAAAAAGAGTGCTAAATAAAAATGGTATACAAACTGCATGCTTTTTGTAAGTGGAAATGGTTACTATGCTAATCCCACTGACAGTGGACTTTCTCCCTTCTATTTAAGTTCCCAGTAAAACTTCATATCTTATTCACTGGTTCTGAGTCTCTTCTTTGACATCTTGAACTTGGTGCCATTTTCATGGGAGTAAAATTTGATGTAACTTATCCTATATTAAGGAAGAATTTTAGACTCTGCTCAGTGTGCTTCGAAGCTCACTAAGGCATCAGCTAAGAAGGATGCAGTTGTTCTCTTTACCACTCTCATTCAGGCCTTCTTTCCTTAGATGAGCAATTATGAGAGTACCAAGAAAGATAACTAAGAAAAGCATCATGTTCAGAAGCCAGATTAATGCCAGAATAAGCAGTGACCTCTTGGAAATCAAAAGGGAGCATTTTTCTTTTTTTTTTTTCTTTTTTTTTTATTTCTTTTTTATTTTTTATTTTTTTTTTAATTATACTTTAAGTTCTAGGGTACATGTGCATAACGTGCAGGTTTGTTACATATGTGTACTTATGCCATGCTGGTGTGCTGCACCCATCAACTCGTCAGCACCCATCAATTCATCATTTATATCATGTATAACTCCCCAATGCAATCCCTCCCTCCTCCCCCCTCCCCCCTCCCCATGATAGGCCCCAGTGCGTGATGTTCCCCTTCCCGAGTCCAAGTGATCTCATTGTTCAGTTCCCACCTATGAGTGAGAACATGCGGTGTTTGGTTTTCTCTTCTTGTGATAGTTTGCTAAGAATGATGGTTTCCAGCTGCATCCATGTCCCTACAAAGGATGCAAACTCATCCTTTTTTATGGCTGCATAGTATTCCATGGTGTATATGTGCCACATTTTCTTAATCCAGTCTGTCACAGATGGACATTTGGGTTGATTCCAAGTCTTTGCTATTGTGAATAGTGCCCCAATAAACATACGTGTACATGTGTCTTTGTAGTAGAATAATTTATAATCCTTTGGGTATATACCCAGTAGTGGGATGGCTGGGTCATATGGTACATCTAGTTCTAGATCCCTGAGGAATTGCCATACTGTTTTCCATAATGGTTGAACTAGTTTACAATCCCACCAACAGTGTAAAAGTGTTCCTATTTCTCCACATCCTCTCCAACACCTGTTGTTTCCTGACTTCTGAATGATTGCCATTCTAACTGGTGTGAGATGGTATCTCATTGTGGTTTTGATTTGCATTTCTCTGATGGCGAGTGACGATGAGCATTTTTTCATGTGTCTGTTGGCTGTATGAATATCTTCTTTTGAGAAATGTCTGTTCATATCCTTTCCCCACTTTTTGATGGGGTTGTTTGTTTTTTTCTCGTATATTTGTTTGAGTTCTTTGTAGATTCTGGATATTAGCCCTTTGTCAGATGAGTAGGTTGCAAAAATTTTCTCCCATTCTGTAGGTTGCCTGTTCACTCTGATGGTAGATTCTTTTGCTGTGCAAAAGCTCTTTAGTTTAATTAGATCCCATTTGTCAATTTTTGCTTTTGCTGCCGTTGCTTTTGGCATTTTAGACATGAAGTCCTTGCCCATGCCTATGTCCTGAATGGTACTACCTAGATTTTCTTCTAGGGTTTTTATGGTATTAGGTCTAACATTTAAGTCTCTAATCCATCTTGAATTAATCTTCGTATAAGGGGTAAGGAAAGGATCCAGTTTCAGCTTTCTACTTATGGCTAGCCAATTTTCCCAGCACCATTTATTAAATAGGGAATCCTTTCCCCATTTCTTGTTTCTCTCAGGTTTGTCAAAGATCAGATGGCTGTAGTTGAGTGGTATTATTTCTGAGGACTCTGTTCTGTTCCTTTGTTCTATATCTCTGTTTTGGTACCAGTACCATACTGTTTTGGTTACTGTAGCCTTGTAGTATAGTTTGAAGTCAGGTAGCGTGACGCCTCCAGCTTTGTCCTTTTGACTTAGGATTGTCTCGGCAATGCGGGCTCTTTTTTGGTTCCATATGAACTTTAAAGCAGTTTTTTCCAATTCTGTGAAGAAACTCATTGGTAGCTTGATGAGGATGGCATTGAATCTATAAATAACCTTGGGCAGTATGGCCATTTTCACGATATTGATTCTTCCTATCCATGAGCATGGTATGTTCTTCCATTTGTTTGTGTCCTCTTTGATTTCACTGAGCAGTGGTTTGTAGTTCTCCTTGAAGAGGTCCTTTACATTCCTCGTAAGCTGGATTCCTAGGTATTTGATTCTCTTTGAAGCAATTGTGAATGGAAGTTCATTCCTCATTTGGCTCTCTGCTTGTCTGTTACTGGTGTATAAGAATGCTTGTGATTTTTGCACATTAATTTTGTATCCTGAGACATTGCTGAAGTTGCTTATCAGCTTAAGGAGATTTTGGGCTGAGACGATGGGGTTTTCTAAATATACAATCATGTCATCTGCAGATAGGGACAATTTGACTTCTTCTTTTCCTAACTGGATACCCTTGATTTCTTTCTCTTGCCTGATTGCCCTAGCCAGAACTTCCAACACTATGTTGAATAGGAGTGGTGAGAGAGGGCATCCCTGTCTTGTGCCAGTTTTCAAAGGGAATTTTTCCAGTTTTTGCCCATTCAGTATGATATTAGCTGTGGGTTTTTCATAAATGGCTCTTATTATTTTGAGATACGTTCCATCAATACCGAATTTATTGAGCGTTTTTAGCATGAATGGCTGTTGAAGTTTGTCAAAAGCCTTTTCTGCATCTATTGAGACAATCATGTGGTTCTTGTCTTTGGTTCTGTTTATATGCTGGATTACGTTTATTGATTTGCGAATGTTGAACCAGCCTTGCATCCCAGGGATGAAGCCCACTTGATCATGGTGGATAAGCTTTTTGATGTGCTGCTGAATCCGGTTTGCCAGTATTTCATTGAGAATTTTTGCATCAATGTTCATCGGGGATATTGGTCTACAATTTTCTTTTTTTGTTGTGTCTCTGCCAGGCTTTGGTATCAGGATGATGTTGGCCTCATAAAATGAGTTAGGGAGGATTCCCTCTTTTTCTATTGATTGGAGTAGTTTCAGAAGGAATGGTACCAGCTCCTCCTTGTACCTCTGGTAGAATTCAGCTGTGAATCCATCTGGTCCTGGACTTTTTTTGGTGGGTAGGCTATTAATTGTTGCCTCAATTTCAGAGCCTGCTATTGGTCTATTCAGGGATTCAACTTCTTCCTGGTTTAGCCTTGGGAGAGTGTAAGTGTCCAGGAAATTATCCATTTCTTCTAGATTTTCTAGTTGATTTGCGTAGAGTCATTTATAGTATTCTCTGATGGCAGTTTGTATTTCTGTGGGGTCAGTGGTGATATCCCCTTTATCATTTTTTATTGCATCTATTTGATTCCTCTCTCTTTTCTTCTTTATTAGCCTTGCTAGCGGTCTGTCAATTTTGTTGATCTTTTCAAAAATCCAACTCCTGGATTCATTGATTTTTTGGAGGGTTTTTTGTGTCTCTATTTCCTTCAGTTCGGCTCTGATCTTAGTTATTTCTTGCCTCCTGCTAGCTTTTGAATGTGTTTGCTCTTGCCTCTCTAGCTCTTTTAATTGTGATGTTAGAGTGTCCATTTTAGATCTTTCCTGCTTTCTCTTGTGGGCATTTAGTACTATAAATTTCCCTCTACACACTGCTTTAAATGTGTCCCAGAGATTCTGGTATGTTGTATCTTTCTTCTCATTGGTTTCAAAGAACATCTTTATTTCCGCTTTCATTTCGTTATGTACCCAGTAGTCATTCAGGAGCAGGTTGTTCAGTTTCCATGTAGTTGAGCGGTTTTGATTGAGTTTCTTAGTCCTGAGTTCTAGTTTGATTGCACTGTGGTCTGAGAGACAGTTTGTTATAATTTCTGTTCTTGTACATTTGCTGAGGAGTGCTTTACTTCCAATTATGTGGTCAATTTTGGAATAAGTGCGATGTGGTGCTGAGAAGAATGTATATTCTGTTGATTTGGGGTGGAGAGTTCTATAGATGTCTATGAGGTCCGCTTGGTGCAGAGATGAGTTCAATTCCTGGATATCCTTGTTAACTTTCTGTCTCGTTGATCTGTCTAATGTTGACAGCGGAGTGTTGAAGTCTCCCATTATTATTGTATGGGAGTCTAAGTCCCTTTGTAAGTCCCTAAGGACTTGCTTTATGAATCTGGGTGCTCCTGTATTGGGTGCATATATATTTAGGAGAGTTAGCTCTTCCTGTTGAATTGATCCCTTTACCATTATGTAATGGCCTTCTTTGTCTCTTTTGATCTTTGATGGTTTAAAGTCTGTTTTATCAGAGACAAGGATTGCAACCCCTGCTTTTTTTTGTTCTCCATTTGCTTGGTAGATCTTCCTCCATCCCTTTATTTTGAGCCTATGTATGTCTCTGCATGTGAGATGGGTCTCCTGAATACAGCAGACTGATGGGTCTTGACTCTTTATCCAGTTTGGCAGTCTGTGTCTTTTAATTGGAGCATTTAGTCCATTAACATTTAAGGTTATATTGTTATGTGTGAACTTGATCTTGCCATTAGATATTAACTGGTTATTTTGCTCGTTAGTTGATGCAGTTTCCTCCTAGCCTCGATGGTCTTTACATTTTGGCATGTTTTTGCGATGGCTGGTACCAGTTGTTCCTTTCCATGTTTAGGGCTTCCTTCAGGGTCTCTTGTAAGGCAGGCCTGGTGGTGACAAAATCTCTAAGCATTTGCTTATCTGTAAAGGATTTTATTTCTCCTTCACTTATGAAACTTAGTTTGGCTGGATATGAAATTCTGGGTTGAAAATTCTTTTCTTTAAGAATGTTGAATATTAGCCCCCGCTCTCTTCTGGCTTGTAGAGTTTCTGCCGAGAGATCTGCTGTTAGTCTGATGGGCTTCCCTTTGTGGGTAACCCGACCTTTCTCTCTGGCTGCCCTTAAGATTTTTTCCTTCATTTCAACTTTGGTGAATCTGGCAATTATGTGTCTTGGAGTTGCTCTTCTGGAGGAGTATCTTTGTGGCGTTCTCTGTATTTCCTGAATTTGAATGTTGGCCTGCCCTACTAGGTTGGGGAAGTTCTCCTGGATGATTTCCTGAAGAGTGTTTTCCAACTTGGTTCCATTTTCCCCCTCACTTTCAGGCACCCCAATCAGGCGTAGATTTGGTCTTTTTACGTAATCCCATACTTCTTGCAGGCTTTGCTCATTTCTTTTTCTTCTTTTTTCTTTTGGTTTCTCTTCTCGCTTCATTTCATTCATTTGATCTTCAATCGCTGATACTCTTTCTTCCAGTTGATCGAGTCGGTTACTGAAGCTTGTGCATTTGTCATGTATTTCTCGTGTCATGGTTTTCATCTCTGTCATTTCGTTTATGATCTTCTCTGCATTAATTAGTCTAGCTGTCAATTCTTCCACTCTTTTTTCAAGATTTTTAGTTTCTTTGCGCTGGGTACGTAATTCCTCCTTTAGCTCTGATAAGTTTGATGGACTGAAGCCTTCTTCTCTCCTCTCGTCCAAGTCATTCTCTGACCAGCTTTGATCCGTTGCTGGCGATGGGCTGCGCTTCTTTGCAGGTGGAGATGCGCTCTTATTTTTTGAATTTCCAGCTTTTCTGCCCTGCTTCTTCCCCATCTTTGTGGTTTTATCTGTCTCTGGTCTTTGATGGTGGTGACGTACTGATGAGGTTTTGGTATAGGTGTCTTTACTGTTTGATAGTTTTCCTTCTGACAGTCAGAAGGACTGTCTGTTGGTCTGTTGGAGATTGCTTGAGGTCCACTCCAGACCCTGTTTGCTTGGGTATCAGCAGCAGAGGTTGCCGAAGATAGAATATTGCTGAACAGCGAGTGTACCTGTCTGATTCTTCCTTTGGAAGTTTCCTCTCAGGGGTGTACTCCACCCTGTGAGGTGTGGGGTGTCAGACTGCCCCTAGTGGGGGATTTCTCCCAGCTAGGCTACTCAGGGGTCAGGGACACACCTGAGCAGGCAGTCTGTCCGTTCTCAGATCTCAACCTCCGGGTTGGGAGATCCATGGCTCTCCCCAAAGCTGTCAGACAGAGTCGTTCGCATCTGCACCGGCTCCTGCTACTTCCCCTGTTGGTCTTCAGCTGTGCGCTGTCCCCAGAGGTGGAGACTACAGAGACAGGCAGGCTTCCTTGAGCTGCTGTGAGCTCCACCCAGTTCGAGCTTCCCAGCGGCTTTGTTTACCTACTTAAGCCTCAGCAATGGCGGCGCCCCTCCCCCAGCCTCGCTGCTGCCTTGCGGATAGATCGCGGCAGACTGCTGTGTTAGCAGTGAGGGAGGCTTCGTGGGCGTGGGACCCTCCCGGCCAGGTGTGGGATATATTCTGGTGTGCCTGTATGCTTACAGCGCAGTATTGGGGTGGGAGTTACCCGATTTTCCAGGTGTTGTGTGTCTCAGTTCCCCTGGCTAGGAAAACGGATCCCCTTCCCCCTTGCGCTTCCAGGTGAGGCGATGCCTCGCCCTGCTTCAGCTCTCACTGGTCAGGCTGCAGCAGCTGACCAGTACCGATTGTCTGGCACTCCCTAGTGAGATGACCCCAGTACCTCAGTTGAAAATGCAGAAATCACCGGTCTTCTGTGTCGCTCGCGCTGGGAGTTGGAGACTGGAGCTGTTCCTATTCGGCCATCTTGCTCCGCCCCCCTCAAAAGGGAGCATTTTTCAATGCTTGCAAATTTTGTCATCAGTTGTGGATTCAGTAATTGTTTTGAAGCTTCATCCAAACTCTGGAGGAACCATGGGCCCTGGGAATTAAATACCTACACTTAATCCTAGTTCAACAAAGCTTTCTCTTGACAAATATGACCTCTGTGATCATGAGCTTCTGAACAATCTGGACAATGCACAAACTGAAAATCTATAAAAGGTAGATGAGTAAGTCTGAGGGAAACAATTATTTTCACATTTTTTTTTCTTGGCAAGTTCAAAAAATTGTGATGGTAGACAAATGTGCAGAAGACAGTATATGATAACTACTCATTATGTGATTTTACCACCAAGTAATGGGATTTTTAATCCCAGCTATGAGAGCTCCAAATGAAAACCAGAAGTTACTTCACTGTATCTATCAATGATTTATTGCACAATATTTTGTCTATCATAGTGAGGAGTCTTCAGTGAGGATATACCCATTGAACATATAAAAATAAAGACAGGAAAAGGTAAAATAGCAACTCCTTGACATCATCAGATAAAATGTAGAAATGTTCATCTTCTTACATCAATTGCATTTTTTCATATATTTGTATGTATATCTACTCATAAAACTAATATATTCAAAATAAATCGGTTATATGTGAAGTTAAAATTCAAAAAAAAAAAAAAAAAAAAAAAAAAACTTTTTTTGTGGACTGGGTACAGTCGTCCACACTTGTAATCCCAGCACTTTGAGAGGCTGAGGAGGGTTGATCATTGAGGTCAGGTGTTTTAAACCAGCCTGGCCAACATGGTGAAATCCCATCTCTACTAAAAATACAAAACAAAAAAATTGCTGGCATCTGTAATCCCAGCTACTTTGGAGGTTGAGGCAGGAGAATCACTTGAAACTGAGAGGCAGAGGTTGCAGTGAGCTGAAATTGCATCACTGCACTCAAGCCTGGGTGACACAGCAAGACTCTGTCTCAAAATTTTATTTTATTTTTTAACAACAAAGAGATTCACATATGCTCCAAACATTACCGGATGGAGTGGAGTGGGTGTGGTTCTGTCCTTGTAAAGTAGTAAGAGCAATCAGTGCCCTAGATTATCTGTGGGGAATCCATTGGTACACAAAAAAAAGAGTCAGTCATGGCTTCAGTCTAGCAACACTGAGGCTTACAGGGGGCTTCTGAAAGCAGCAGAATTATCCGAAGAAAATGAATGATAGATGGGCTTATAACAATAAAAGATCTGTCGAACAATAACAGCAATTCTGCTAGGATCACCTGACTATATCCTTCCTAAGCAAAATACAGACAAATAAAGCAAATAAATAAAAAAATAAAAATAAAAATAAAATCAAGAGAAATAAAATTTAAAAATAAATTTAAAGTAATCAGAAAATAGGACAAATAAAACAAAGTGAGACAAAATTAAGAAAAATAAAGAGAAATATAATTAAGATCAGTGAAAATACAATTAAGATGAAGATAATAAATACAATAAAATTAAGAGAAATAAAATAAGAAAATTTTAAGAGAAAGTAGAAAAAATGAAAATAAGAAATATGGAGAAAAAGCCGGGCGTGGTGGCTCAAGCCTGTAATCCCAGCACTGGGAGGCCGAGACGGGCGGATCATGAGGTCAGGAGATCGAGACCATCCTGGCTAACACGGTGAAACCCCGTCTCCACTCAAAATGCAAAAACTAGCCGGGCGAGGTGGCGGGCGCCTGTAGTAACCGCTACTCGGGAGACTGAGGCAGGAGAATGGCGTAAACCCAGGAGGTGGAGCTTGCAGTGAGCTGAGATCTGGCCACTGCACTCCAGCCTGGGGGCGAGACTCCGTCTCAAAAAAAAAAAAAAAAAAAAAAAAGGAGAAAAAATAAAAATATGAAGAGATATTAATGGAAATAAAATAACCAAAAATAAATTAAATAAAATGTTACAAACATGACAAATATCTAAAGTGAAATTAAGAAAATATAAAGAGAAAAGAAGTAAAAAATAGCAATAAAATTAAATTAAAAAAAAAATGAAAGTAAAAAAATAAAGAGAAACAAAATAAAATGAAAAACAAATGTACAGAAAAATAAAAAGTAAAAAAGAAAAATAAGATTGGGGATAATCTACACAACAATAGTATAATATATAATATTTCTAATCATAGTTGTCTTATTTCCTAAGGTAGGCAAACTTGTAAGCTAGCATGCAAGTCTTACCACATTTAAACAAATAGTAATTAACAAAACATATTATTTCTCACTACAATAAAATATGACTAGAAGTTAAAAACAGAAAAAAAAAACTAACATGTCTGTATAAATATGAAAACTAGACAAATTCTTCCACAATTTTTAAAGAGTTAGAACATGCAAGTTTCTTTAGATGATATGGTATTCAAAATGATCTTCAAATCAATGAAATCTCTTTCAAAAAACAAATGGTACTTTTTCCAGCAGTATTAAAACACTCTGAAATGTTTGAGGCAATATTTAGCTGTGTCACCCAAGCTAGAGTGCAGTGTCTTAATCATGGCTCACTGTAGCCTCAAACTCTGAAGCTCAGTTGATCCTCCCACCTCACCCTCATAAGTAGCTTGGCTGGCAGGTTCATGCTACCATGCTCAGCAAGTTTCTGGGTTTTCTTTAGAGATAAGATTTCACTATATTGCCCAGGATGATCTCAAAATTTTGGGCTTAAGTAGTCTACTTGACTTGACTTCCCAAAGTTCTGGGATCACAGGAGTGAGCTACCGAATATTGCCCTACAATATTTATAAACAACAAAAAATCACAAATAGACAAGCAACCTGGGAAAATACAATAAACTCAGAGCCATAATTCTTTTTATTTTGAAACGTACTGCAAAATTACAGTAATCAAACTGTGGTGCTGGCATAAAGACAGAAAAATAAATGTTGAAACAGATAATAAAAGCTATAAAGAAACCGAAATGCATATACTCAGCTTATCTTAAATGAGGGTTTCAAATCCTCATATTGCAAACTTTCTTCTTACTTCAAAAAAATTAGATTCTGGTCACATGACTAGAAAATATTAGGTCAGGGACACTCTGAAGGATGAGGAGTAGGGTTGATTGAGTAAAATGAAGAAAAAAAAAAAAAAAAAAAAACTTAACAAAGTGAGTTGGAATCCTATTTACAGGCCCCCACTTCCCAGACTGATAAACACAGGACCATCACAGAAAACTGAAGAGTCCAGTCTTCTCCTCCTTGCACAAGAGGTGAATTTACCATGGCTCCACCCTCTTCCACCATTGTGCAGGTGGACTTCACTGAGAAAAAATTCAGTTGGAAAAGGGAAGACCTTATCTGGGACCACCAGTCTGATTTTTCAGACTTCATGCTGTTTTAGGCTTGAAGGTGTGGTTTTGCCAAGAACCACTGGCTCTTTTCTAACTCATTGTTTCCCTCCTCTAAATGTGTACATCTGACTGACATTGGAATAAGGATAAGGATTAGGACAAAAACCTCTTTTAAGTGCTTCCTACTGATAGATGGCACTTTTTTGGAAAAATGGCAGTCATACCTCATTAAGAGGCCTATCTAAGTGTCCCCAGTGAAAGGGGCCATAGTGTGAGGCTCTGGTTGCTTGACTTTTTGAACTTTGATAACTTAAAAATAAAAAGAATCAAACTAGGCTGTTAAAAAACATGTATTAAAATAAAACAAGGGGAAGATGGCAAGGTCAGCTCAAAATGTCCAAGGTCTTTTACCAGTTTGCATGGAAAAAGAAAAGACAAAAGCACCAATGGAAAAAAAAAATGTATGTATTATTTTGCCAGCATGTCAGACTTCTTAGTTCTTTTGCCTTGAGTTCAATCCTAAGGCAACCAGTGTAAGTTTAAGGAAATTATCTCTTCAAGGCCTGGAGGATGCATCTGAGGGAAGTGTCCTGTAGTATGAAGAAGTGATGACCTGTCTTTAAATAGATGATAGAGGAGTAAAAAAGAAAAAAACATTTTTTTTCAGAGGAGTCCCAAGGGTTCAGGTGGCATTCAAAAGGGACATAGGGTGAAGATGATTGGCTACTCATCTAGAAAGAGGGAAGCAGTTGTCCCTGGTTCCCTTCTCTTTCTTGCTAATACCCAGGGTAATGTTGAAGGCTAGGAGAAGGAAAGTTCTCTTTCCTTCTATCTTTGTATTCCCAAGTCCCAATGATTGTGACAAGGTCCATATATGTGTGTTAAAGCAGCTTTCACCCATGTTAACAGAGAGAGTGGTTGAAATATCTGCTCTTGCCCACATATGTCCTATCTACTCTAATGTCAGTAGTTCTGGAGTTCACTAGACTTCATTTATGCCAAGGATACTAGCATAATCTTTATCCATTAAATGGGAGGCTGGGCTTAATCAGCTGGAATTTCTCATGCTTGACTACACTGTGCCTTTATCCTCCAACATCATCTCCTTCTGGATTTCTCAGATTCTGTATTATTCCCTAGGGCTTCCACCTGAACCTTGAAATTGGAGTTGGGACAAAAATGTGTCTCAGGGGTTTGCATGGACTCTATATAATTAGCTGAATGCTGAGATGGAGCTGTGGAATTGAGTACTCTTTCCACAAGAGAGATAAAGAATGTCTTGTAACACACCCAGATAATTAGTGACTGTAGTTATGCTACTAAGGTGTGGGTGGGCACCCTATTTATTCCCATAACTTTGCAGGGTTTGCAGGATAATTGCCCAGAACTAGAATATTAATCCAGATTTTTACATTCCAAATTCATTTTTATTTCTTCTGAGCTGCAGTGGAATATCACCAGTTGGTTTATAAGAATAAGCAGGTTTGTTGTAAAACATAGGAAAAATGCAAAACTAATGAGTTTATGATTTCATGACAAATATACAACTAGTTTTGACAAATAATCTTTTCCATTTAGTTCTCATTTTTGTTAAAAACAAAAACAACACTGAGTTATTTGTGAAATGAAGTTTAGTCATCCTCTTGGGCTCATTATTTGCACAAAGTGCAGCAAGAATAATTATTTCCACATAATTATTTTACATTGGCTTTGATACAACTCTGTTCCACAAGTAATTTCACATAGGACTTTCTGAAGTCAAGCCCAGCTATGGTTTTGTAGCATCAATTACTTATGAGTTGGGTGGTCCTCTTAGAGTTTTAAAATAAACTTGGAGCTCCTGGGCCCATCCCAAAATGTCATTCCTTACTTAAAACAGATCAGGAACCCTGCACAAAGACTGTGTGGATGAGATATAAGTCCAGTTTATTCAAGGGGCTTTTATCGGCTCTGCAAGTTGAGCTTAACTACTTAAAGGGAAGCAGACCTTGTCAGTCAAGGCCTTGATGAAACAACCGGTTTCCATAAACTGTGTCCTGTTGCAAATAAAATAGACTATTACACACTGATGCAAACAGATATATTACCATAAGTTAAGAATACTCATAACTATTTTTTTGAAATACGAAGAAACTAGGAAGAGAGAGACAAATATGCTTCAAAGTTTCCTCATGGCAGTACAGCTTACTCAAATAGTAAAGGCCGTAAGTAGCTCAAAATAAGTTTCTTTGGCTGTGTTAAACAATATAAGAATCAGTAATATTACAAGCTGAAGTCAGAAAGATTACTTCAGATTTATATCAGTTCTGTCCATTCAGTTAACTCTTGTTTTGTTTGATATTTGGAAACATTTTAGTTCTTCTTGAGTCCTGTAGGTTTTTTCCTGTATTCCAATGTCACAAGCTCCAAAGTTTTCAGAAGCCTGCATTTGTGAGCATCAAAGTTTTATAGCTGATTAAAACCCATTTAAAAAAAAAATCAAAACCAGATGACAATTGTCTGCGTTTAACAAAATGTTCACAGTAGTTATAGTCAGAAAGATGATTGACAAAAATTTTGGTTATTTCTATGGTTTACAAAAACTTAAAATAACAACATTAATTGCAGTTGATAACATATCCTTCAGACATTAGAATTTTAGAAATCCCATACAATTTAGGAACATGTATTAGCATTATTCACCCAATTACCATCTAAAGAATAATGAACACTATTTTGACAATGCCTTGTAACTAAGCATGTCACATGATCCTGTATAAGTCTTTTGCGCATACTCCAGGCACCCGCTTTAGCATCCAAAAGCCAGGAATTAGGAAAGACAGTTTTGTAACTAAAGCTTGATTTTGAGAAGGATGTTACATTTTAGGGGTTTAAAACGCTTGATGTTATAAAATAAAATTCTAGATTACCATAAATTAGTTATTGCCATAAGTTAGTTACTTAACAGAAATGATGACCCAGAAATGAAAAAGCAAAAACTTTTTAATTCCTTACAAATTTTGCTACAGCACAGATTAGTGGCTTAAGAGTACCTTTTTGTGCTTTCATTTCAATGCTCAACTTATAAAAAATCCATATAATACCTTTGTGGATTTAATTGAGGTTCACACACAGAATTTTTGAAAAAAAAATATTTTTACAATTCTTCTACAAATTGTTTGAACTTTTAGCTTTATGTTTGGTAACTCAAAACAATTGCTTGACCCTAGGCAAGATTTTATATTTCCATGCCTTTTTATAATCTCTTATTATAAATACATTTTACTGTTCTTACACAGCTTGTATGTTAATCTACTTCCAATGGTTTCAATTACATGTTATCATGGTAACTTTTAGCAATTTTAACCTTAATGTAAAATGAGGGAAATTGTTCTAATTATGTGCTAGGTGCAGCCATAATTAAGGATGTGCTTAGTTCCATTTGTCCTCAGGCTTGACCAATTGTGAAGCAAAGTTGAACTGTTCTTAAAAACCAAAAAAGCATTAATAACATGAAAACATTTAGCAAACCGAGTATCTCATCTGTATAATTTAGTCCACCTACTCTTATATATATGACATGTGTGTTTTGCTAATAATCTTTAAGGCTGTTTTTATTTTTCAAATATTAAAGTCATATAAACCAAAGCATACACAGCTTTTGTCTTTCCTTCAAAAATATTTGACCTAAGTGCTTATCTTTTTCTTTTTTTCAGGAATTTATTAGAGCTCTTTTACACACAGACAGGCAGAAGAAAACCCAGTAGCTGTTTTATTTGCTAACTTCCTAAGTGAATTACTGGACTCTCATGCATCCATTAGAATAGCAAGTAAAAATGAAGGAAAAGAATTCACTTAGCTAAGAAAAAAATGTTTCCCAGCAAAACAAGAAAGCAAAAGAGAAAAACACAAAGGTCTCTTAAATGTACCTATAAGTAATAGAATTGAGCACTCTTTAAGAAAATCTTTTAAAATTCCTTTTTAGCTGACTATCAGAGCCACAAGCAGTCAGGAGTTCTGGCTTTCAAATTTACTGAAGGCAACTTACCAGGTGTTCAGAGAAAAATGAATTAAGGCAGTTTGTGAAGGGAAAGAGAATCAGCAAATGGCAAAAGTTACCTTCTGATATGAAACTAGAAAGGACTCATTCTATAAGCCAGGATTAAAGGTGTGCCACCATTGTGAAATGGCAAAGGGTGAAACAAAACATTGCCATGTTGTTATAGATCATGTTCCTATAAACATAAAACAAGATGGAGGCCTGCAACAAAATTTTGTAACAAGCACAGAGAATGACATAGAAAGCCCAGGAAATTGGCCACAGCTCAAGACCAACATTACAAATACTGTTGCATAATTAAAAATCTACAAAGAATATAAACTGATTTTTCGGTTCTGAACCCCGCAAAACATTTTCTATGAAAAAGAAAAAAAAAAAAAAGAGGCTTTTGCTTAAAATTGAACTGCTGGCAGAGTGAAAAAAAAAATGGCTTAAGTGTAGGACAGAGAAAAAAATTTTATTCTTATGCAAATAGTTTCCTTCAACAGAGAGATAAACTTAATTGATGTTGGATGAGGGTGGATTCCTTGAACTATGAAGGGAAAGACACCATGAATGTCTGGCATTTTCCAGTCCAGAGGAGATGGAGTTGGGAGCTGCTATTCACCTGTCCATTTTGCCTGTTCCTCGGCCTTGTCAGGGTGGGGTTGTGCAGTTTCCTCTACCCGAAGGAGAAGTCCAATGATGAAAAGATTTACAAACAAAAGAGAAAAAAATATTTTTTTCTTTACTTATTCCCCTTTCTGAAGCTGCACAACTAGACAATGAAATGTTGTAGAACTTTTTCCTTAGTTCAGCTAAAACCAGGATCTTGTCACACAAGCAGGAAAATATAGGTTAATGAATACATTGAAGATTGAGGAGTAAAGTTTATTGCACAAAAAGAAAATAGACAACTATCAGCAAAGTGAGAGGTACACCTTTTAACAGGCCCCCACCTCAGAGACAGATGAACATCATCAGGTCACCACACAGAAACTGAACAGTCCAGGCTCTCCCCTCTCAAAAGGTGTGAATTTCCATGTCTCCACCTCCTTTTCCCAGTGCACATTGTGAGCATTATTCACAGAGAAACAGTCAGCAAGGTGCCGACTTCATCTGAAATCAGCAGTTCAATTTACCAGCCTTCAGACTGTTTTAGGCATAAAGGCAGAGATCTGGATAGGACTCTTGACTGTCTCCTGTCTCTATTACTCAAAATGAGAAAAGGTCCCTTATCTATCTCCTGTCTTTATCACTTACATGAGAAAAGAACAGTCTTTTTGACAAATGAGGTAGAAAACACTGCATATTCAAACAAGCCAACAAACAAATAAACAGAAAAAAAATTTGAACCTTATCCCAAGGATGAACTTAAAATGAAAGAGGTTTATTTTTACAGCTGTTGTAAACAAGTGTTTTCTTGAATTTTTTTTCAGATGGCTTATTCTTGGCATGTAAAAATCCCCAAATTTTGTATGTGAATTTGATATACAGCCACTTTACTGAATTTCTTTATTAATTCTCAAGATTTTTAGTGTAATATTTAGTTTTGCTATATAGAAAATTATGTGGGGGTGCACCCAAGATGGCCTAATGGGAACAGCTCCAGCCTCTAGCTCGTAGCGTGAGTGACACAGAAGATGGATGATTTCTGTATTTTCAACTGAGGTACCAGGTTCATCTCACTGAGTCATGTCAGACAGTTGGCGCTGGTCAGTGGGTGCAGCCTAACCAGCAAGAGCTGAAGCAGGGTGAGGCATCACCTCACCTGGGAAGCACAAGGGGGAAGCAAATTCCTTTTCCCAGCCAAACGAAAGTGAGACACACAACACATGGAAAATTTGGTAAATCCCACCTTAATACTGCCCTTTACCAAGAGTCTTAGCAAATGGCACACCAGGAGATTATATCCCACACTTGGCCCACACCAAAGAGCCTCACTCTTTGGTAGCACAGCAGTCTTAGATCTAACTGTAAGGTGGCAGCAAGGCTGGGGGAGGGGCGCCCACCATTGCTGAGGCTTAAGTAGGTAAAAAAAGCTGCCTGGAAACTCGAATTGGGTGGAGCCTACCACAGCTCAAGGAGGCCCACCTGCCTCTTGAGGAGGGCCTCCCAGAGGAGGTAGACTCCTCCTCTGGGAACAGGGCATAGCTAAACAAAAGGAGCAGAAACCTCCACAGAGGTAAATGTCCCAGTCTGACAGCTTTGAAGAGAGCAGTGGATCTCCCAGCATGGAGGTTGAGATCTGAGAAGAGACAGACTGCCTGCTTAAGTGGGTTTCTGATCCCTGAGTAGCCTAACTGAGAGAAATCCACCACTAGATGCAGACTGGCACCTCAGACATCACACAGTGAGGTACACCCCTGAGGCAAAGCTTCCAGAGCAAGAATCACACAGCAGCACTAGCTGCTCAGCAATATTCTATCTTCTGCAGTCTCTGCTGCTGATACCCAGGAAAAAGGTCTAGAGAGGACCTCAGGCAAACTCCAACAGACCTACAGCTGAGGGTCCTGACTGTTAGAAGGAAAACTAACAAACAGAAAGGACACCCACACCAAAACCCCATCAGTACATACCATCATCAAAGAACAAAGGCCGAGAAAAGCACAAATATGGGGAAAAAGCAATGCAGAAAAGCTGGATATCCAAAAAATCAGAGCGCATCTCCCCGTCCAAAAGAATGCACCTCATTGCAAGCAACAGAACGAAGCTGGATGGAGAATGACTTTGACAAGTTGAGAGAAGAAGGCTTCAGTCAATCAAAATTCTCAGATCTAAAAGAGGAACTACGTAACCAGTGCAAAGAAACTAAAAACCTTGAAAAAAGAATGGATGAATGGATAACTAGAATAATCAATGCAGAGACCTTAAAAGAACTGAGAGAGATGAAAACCATAACATGAGAACTACGTGAGAAATGCACAAGCTTCAGTAACTGACTCCATCAACTGGAAGAAAGAGTATCAGCGATTGAAGATAAAATGAATGAAATGAAGTGAGAAGTGTAGAGAAAGAAGAGTAAAAAGAAATGAACAAAGCCTCCAAGAAGTATGGGATTATGTGAAAAGACCAAATCTACGTCTGATTGGTGTGCCTGAAAGTGACGGGGAAAATGGAACCAAGCTGGAAAACACTCTGCAGGATATCATCCAGGAGAACATCCCCAACCTAATAAGGCAGGCTGATATTCAAATTCAGGAAATACAGAGAATGCCACAAAGATACTCCAGGAGAAGAGTAACTCCAAGTCAAGTAATTGTCAGATTCACCAAAGTTGAAATGAAGGAAAAAATGTTAAGGGCAGGGCAGCCAGAGAAAAAGGTCGGGATACACACAAAGGAAAGCCCATTAGACTAACAGCAGATCTCTTGGCAGAAACTCTGCAAGCTGGAAGAGAGTGGGGACCAATACTCAACATTCTTAAAGAAAAGAATTTTCAACCCAGAATTTCATATCCAGCCAAACGAAGTTTCATAAGTGAAGGAGAAATAAAATCCTTTACAGACAAGCAAACGCTTAGAGATTTTATCACCACCAGGCCTACCCTAAAAGAGATCCTGAAGGAAGCACTAAACATGGAAAGGAACAACAGGTACTAGCCATTGCAAAAACATGTCAAAATGTAAAGTCCACCGATGCTAGGAAGAAACTGTATCAACTAGCGAGAAAAATAACCAGCTAATATCAGACTGACAGGATCAAGTTCACACATAACAATATTAATCTTAAATGTAAATGGACTAAATGGTACAATCAAAAGACACAGCCTGGCAAATTGGATAAAGATTCAAGAACCATCAGTTTGCTGTATTCAGGAGACCCATCTCACATGCAGAGACACACATAGGCTCAAAACAAAGGGGTGGTGGAAGACCTACCAAGCAAATGGAAAACAAAAAAAGCAGGAGTGCAATCCTAGTCTCTGATAAAACAGATTTTAACCATCAAAGATCAAAAGAGACAAAGAAGGCCATTGCATAATGGTAATGGGATCAATTCATCAGGAAGAGCTAACTATTCTAAATATATATATGCACTCAATACAGGAGCACTCAGATTCATAAAGCATGTCCTTAGAGACTTACAAAGAGACTTAGACTCCCACACAATAATAATGGGAGACTTTAACACCCCACTGTCAACATTAGACAGATCAACAGCCAAAAGTTAACAAGGATATCCAGGAATTGAACTCAACTCTGCACCAAGTGGACCGAATAGATATCTACAGAACTCTCCACCCCAAATCAACAGAATATACATTCTTCTCAGCACTACATCGCACTTATTCAAAAATTGACCACATAGTTGGAAGTAAAGCACTCCTCAGCAAATATAAAAGAACAGAAATTACAACAAACTGTCTCTCATATTACAGTGCTATCAAACGAGAACTTGGGACTAAGAAACTCAATCAAAACCACTCTACTACATGGAAACTGAACAACCTGCTCCTGAATGACTACTGGGTACATAATGAAATGAAATCAGAAATAATGATGTTCTTTGAAACCAATGAGAACAAAGATACAACATGCCAGAATTTCTGTGTCACATTTAAAGCAGTGTGTAGAGGGAAATTTATAGCACTAAATGCCCAAGAGGGAAGGCAGGAAAGACATAAAATTGACACCCTAACATGACAATTAAAGGAACTAAAGAAGCAAGAGCAAACACATTCAAAATCTAGCAGAAGGCAAGAAATAACTAAGATTAGAGCAGAAATGAAGGGGATAGAGACCAAAAAGTCTCCAAAAAATCAATGAATCCAGGAGCTGGTGTTTTGAAATGATCAACAAAATTGATAGGCTGCTAGCAAGACTAATAAAGAAGAAAAGAGAGAAGAATCAAATAGATGCAATAAAAAATGATAAAGGGGATATCACCACTGATCCTATAGAAATACAAACTACCATCAGAGAATACTATAAACACCTCCATGCAAATAAACTAGAAAACCTAGAAGAAATGAATAGTTTCCTGAAAACTTACACTTTCCCAAGACTAAACCAGGAAGAAGCTGAATCCCTGAATAGACCAATAGCAGGCTCTGAAATCGAGGCAATAATTAATAGCCTACCAACCAAAAAAAAAGAGTCCAGGACCAAACGGATTCACAGCCAAATTCTACAACAGGTACAAGGAGGAGTTGGTACCAATCCTTCTGAAACAATTCGAATCATCAGAAAAAGAGGGATTCCGGCCGGGCGCGGTGGCTCAAGCCTGTAATCCCAGCACTTTGGGAGGCCGAGACGGGCGGATCACGAGGTCAGGAGATCAAGACCATCCTGGCTAACATGGTGAAACCCCATCTCTACTAAAAATACAAAAAACTAGCCGGGAGACCTGGCGGGCGCCTGTAGTCCCAGCTACTCGGGAGGCTGAGGCAGGAGAATGGCGTGAACCTGGGAGGCGGAGCTTGCAGTGAGCTGAGATCCCGCCACTGCACTCCAGCCTGGGCGACAGAGCGAGACCCCGTCAAAAAAAAAAAAAAAAAAAGAAAAAGAGGGATTCCTCTCTAACTCATTTTACGGGGCCAACATCATTCTGATACCAAAACCTGACAGATATACCACAATAAAAAAGAATTTTAGACCAATATCCCTGATGAACATTGATGCAGAAATCCTCAATAAAATCCTGGCAAACAGAATGCAGCAGCACATCAAAAAGCTTATCCACCGTGATCAAGTGGACTTCATCCCTGGGATGCAAGGCTGGTTCAACATATACAAATCAATAAATGTAATCCAGCATATAAACAGAACCAAAAACAAAAACCACATGATTATTTCAATAGATACAGAAAAGGCCTCTGACAAAATTCAACAGTCCTTCATGCTAGAAACTCTCAATAAATTCGGTATTGATGGAATGTATCTCAAAATAATAGGAGCTATTTATGAAAAACTCACAGCCAGTATCATACTGAATGGGCAAAAACTGGAAGCATTCTCATTGAAAACTGGCACAAGACAGGGATGCCCTCACCACTCCTATTCAACATAGTGTTGGAAGTTCTCACTAGGGCAATCAGGCAAGAGAAAGAAATCAAGGGTATTCAGTTAGGAAAAGAAGAAGTCAAATTGTCCCTGTTTGCAGATGACATGATTGCATATTTAGAAAACCCCAAAAATCTCAAAAAAAAAAAAAACCTCAAAATCTCTTTAAGCTGATAATCAACCTCAGCAAAGTCTCAAGATACAAAATCAATGTGCAGATATCCCAAGTATTCTTATACACTAGTAACAGACAAACAGAGAGCCAAATCATGAATGAACTCGCATTCACAATAGCTTCAAAGAGAATAAAATATCTAGGAATCCAACTTACAAGGGATGTAAAGGACCTCTTCAAGGAGAACTACAAACCATTGCTCAGTGAAATAAAAGAGGACACAAACAAATGGAAGAACATACCATCCTCATGGATAGGAAGAATCAATATTGTGAAAATGGCCATACTGCCCAAGGTTATTTATAGATTCAATACCATCCCCATTAAGCTACCAATGACTTTCTTCACAGATTTGGAAAAAAACTGCTTTAAAGTTCATATGGAACCAAAAAAGACCTCGCATTGCCAAGACAATCCTAAGCCAAAAGAACAAAGCTGGAGACATCACACTACCTGACTTCCAACTATACTACAAGGCTACAGTAACCAAAACAGCTTGGTACTGGTACCAAAACAGGGATGTTGACCAATGGAATAGAACAGAGCCCTCAGAAATAAGACCACACATCTATAGCCATCTGATCTTTGACAAACCTGACAAAAACAAGAAATGGCAAAAGGATTCCCTATTTAATAAATGATGCTGGGACAATTGGCTATCCATAAGTAGAAAGCTGAAACTGGATCCTTTCCTTACTGCTTATACAAAAATTAATTCAAGATGGATTAGAGACTTAAATGTTTGACCTAAAACCATAAAAACTCTAGAAGAAAACCTAGGTAATACCATTCAGGACATAGGCATGGGCAAGGACTTCATGTCTAAAACACCAAAAGCAATGGCAACAAAAGCCAAAATTGACAAATGGAATCTAATTATACTAAAGAGCTTCTGCACAGCAAAAGAAACTACTATCAGAGTGAATAGGCAACCTACAGAATGGGAGAAATTTTTTGCAATCTACTCATCTGACAAAGGGCTAATATCCAAAACCTATAAAGAACTCAATCAAATTTACAAGAAAAAAACAACAACCACATCAAAAAGGGGGCAAAGGATATGAACAGATATTTCTCAAAAGAAGACATTCCTACAGCCAATAGACACAGAGAAAAATGGTCATCATCACTCACCATCAGAGAAATGAGAATCAAAATCACAATGAGATACCGTCTGGCACCAGTTAGAATGGCAATCATTAAAAAATCAGAAAACAACAGGTGCTGGGGAGGATGTGGAGAAATAGGAACACTTTTACACTGTTGTTGGGACTGTAAACTAGTTCAAGCATTGTGGAAAACAGTGTGGCGATTCCTCAAGGATGTAGAATTAGAATTACCATCTGACGCAGCCATCCCATTACTGGGGTATACCCAAAGGATTATAAATCATGCTGCTATAAAGACACATGCACACGTATGTTTACTGTGGCACTATTCACAATAGCAAAGACTTGGAGTCAACCCAAATGGCCATCAGTGACAGACTGGATTACGAAAATGTGGCATATATACACCATGGAATACTATGCAGCCATTAAAAAGAATGAATTAGTGTCCTTTTCAAGGACATGGATGCAGCTGGAAACCATCATTCTCAGCAAACTATCACAAGAACAGAGAATGAAATAACGCATATTCTCACACATAGGTGGGAATTGAACAATGAGATCACTTGGACACAGGAAGGGTATCATCACATACCAGCTTCTATTGTGGGGTAGGGGGAAGGATAGCATTAGGAGATATACCTAATATAAATGACAAGTTAATGGGTGCAGCACACCAACATGGCACATGTATACATATGTAAGAAATCTGCATGTTGTGCACATGTACTCTAGAACTTAAATAAAAAATCAAAAAGAAAAAGAAAAAGAAAAGAAAATTATGTGATCTGCAGTCAGAGACAATCTGATTTTGATTTTCTCCTTTTTTATTTGGATGTCTTCTATTTCTTTATCTTGCAAAATGATCAGGCTGAGACTCCAGTAGTCTATTGAATGAAAGCGGTAAAATTAGACATCATTGTGTTGTTCCAGATCTTAAATAAAAAGCTTTCTTATCTTCCTGTTCAGTGTGATATCAACTAATGAATTTCATAGTTTGACTTAAGTGTGTTCAGGTCGATACCATCTCTATTGAGTTTGTTCTGTTGTTTTAATCACAAAGGCACGTTAGATTTTTCCAAAAAATTTTTTTGCATCTACAATAAAAAATAAAAGTGCCCAGCAGTAAAACTAATTAAAAAGATAAACAGTATTTAATGTTTAGTTAACTATTAAACATAATTTAATGTTAAAGATAAACTATAAATCATGAAACATTTATAAAGAGACTAAAACATACAAAATTTGTGATAGATTTTTGGTCATGAGTGATAAAAAAGATTGTTAAAATGGCTTTGCTACTCAAGGTAATCTACAGATTCAATCCAAGTTCTATGAATCACCAAAGGAAATTTTTTCACAGAAATGGAAAAAGCAGACCTAAAGTTTATAGAAAACAAAAGAAAACCTCCCCAAATAGTCAAAGTAATTCTATCAAGAAAGAACAAATTACAAAGCATCAAACTACGTGACTCTAAAATATAATGCAAAGCTATTATATATTTGTATATAATCAAAACAGTATGATACTGGCATAGAAAACAGACACATAGACCAAAGTATCCAGTGATCCCAATAATAAATTCATAAACCTAGTGCCAAGTAATTTTTAAGTTGTTTAGGACACACATTTAAGAAAAGATAATCTTTTCAATGAATGATGCTAGGAAAACTGATTATTTCAATAATACAACTAGGTGTCAGACTTTACCTACAATATTAGAAGATTTAAATGTACACCTCAATCTTAAAAACTGTTTGAATAAAACAGAGAAATTCTTTACCAAATAGAACAGGGAAAAAATTTTTAAATAAGACCTTAAAAGTATGGGCAGAAAAAGCAAAAGGAGACAAGTGAATTTAACAGAATATAAAAAAAAAAATTACATAGCAAAAATAAATTAACAGAGTAGTGTCAACTTACAGTGTGGAAGAATATGTTTGCAAAATATACACACGGCAAGGGATAATCATACAAAATATGTAACAAATGTAAAAGCAAAAATAACATGCACTTTAATAATACATAAGTGACCTTAAGTGAAATTTTTCCACAGTAGACATACAAATGGCCAAGTACATGCAAAGATGGTCAACACCATTAATTATTAGAAAAATGCAAATTAAAGCCATAATATGATACCAAATGACTCCAGTGAAGATGAATAAAATCAGAATTTATATGTTCCTGCCCCTTTCAACAGGAGGCATTCTGACATATCTCTGGGCCTATTATTTAGGTGATACGACTCTCATCTTCTGCCTAGACACTGCCCACAAGGGCCATTGTACCATACAGATAGGCTTAGTCCCGAAGTTATGCTACTTCTCTGCCAGGAACTTGCCTAAAAGGAGAATATTGGAACACTCTTCCTCAGCATTTAGGTTATGTGGCTGTCATTCCTGTTTCATTACCACAGAGTAAATTTTGACATATACCTTGGCACAGCTCACAGACATGATAATGACTCTCATATGTGGACCCCACAAACACAAATTATTTTGACTTTTGTAACTTAATTTAGAAACACTAGTGATATCTTAGATCTCTTTCTGGTAAAAAGGTCACAGAAAATTCTAACAGCCTCTGATATTTTATACAGCCCATGACTTGCACAGAGAATGTCATAACATAACCCAGCAAAGGGATGGAATTGTAAGTCTCACATGCACACCCAGCTTAAAGTAAGAACCGTAACATCTCACATATATGAAGCCAACTGTCACTTAACGAAAACAGGACATGTGTGGTCTTGTAAATCTCATCTCTAATATATTCTACCAGGGTGAATATGATACAGATAGTTGCCAAGCATCTGTCAGATTTCACTCTCTAAACTGGTTTCAGCCCACATATGGGATTGTGATCTTTATACGGGCCAACTTGTAAATGATGTGACTTTCCTCCATTGGATGTTGTCTCAGGATTTTGACATATCACTGGATTTAAAAAGCAGGTGATGTTACATCTTAAAGATGATGTGACCATTCTGCCTTGGCGATTGTCTAAGGATTTTGAAATATCACCAGATCTAACACCCAGGTGATTCTTGCTTGGGCCATTTCCACAGACATCATTATGACATATCACTATGTCCACCGTTTAGGAAATATAGCTCTTCTCTCTGGAAAGGGCCCTGAACACAGCAGTTGGTAGTAATATATTTCTAGGGCCAGGTACACCAGTGTTGGTATTCTTTTGTCAGGGCTATGTTTCAAACAGGGCATTGTGATATATCTTCGCGCATATTACCTAGGTGATGTGACTCAATACATGGGCCTCACCCACATAAGGCATTGTGACATAAAAGTTGAACATACACCAAGGTGATGTAACTCTTTCACCTTGGTTCTGTCCTAAGGGAGCCTTGCAACATATTTCAGGACCCAAAACCCGGGTGATGTGGTTCTTCCACCTGGTTTCTGCCCATGTCTTATACTGTGATGCAAACCTAAAGAAGAACCTATGTGATAAGACTCTCCTTTTCTGCCTGAGTCCTGTCTAATGGGGAAATTGGGACATATCTCTGAACCCATGACCTAACTGATATTACTCTCTTTCCGTCTGGGTCTTTAAAATGGTGGAATTGTGACATATTGCTGAGCGCAGCATTTCGGTAATGTGACTCTCCTGTTTTTATGTGAACCATGCCAACAAAAGAAAATTTTGACCTTTTGCACACAGATGATGTTACACTTCTGCTACAATACTGATAAAGAGGAAATTATTGCATACTGGTGGGCCCAGCACCCTGATGATGCTACTGTTTTGCCTCTGCCAGAGCCATAGAGAGTATTTTGACATATCTTCATTCCGTTCTGCAGGTGTCTTAGCTCTTTTCTCTTGGCTAAGTTTTTCTACATGTGGAATTGAGTCATACTGCTGGGTGCAGCACCCAGTTAAGGTGACCCTCCTTCCTAGGTTCTACCTAGAAAGGGCAGTGTGACATGTTGCTTCCTACATCAGCTAATGAATGTTACTTTTTTTTCTAATTTTTTGCCCACAAATGGGTTGATGACACATACGTTGCTTCAGTTCACAGGATGATGGTTAAACTTATATTGGGAATCACCCAATAGAAGATATTTGACTCTTATTGCTAGGCTTAGGGCAATAGAAAGATTATTGGAATGCATATTTGTACAGAGCTCACTAACATTTACAACACTAATTTATATTGTATAAACTGCTTTGGTGATACAGAGAGTTGCATATAAAGGCCCAAGAAGAAGTTAAGATTGGAACTCTGAATTATGCACCAAGGTGAAATTGAAAATTTTCACCATCCTATGTTTATAAAGCCCACTGCTGAGATACTGAGTCTAACTAGTGAAAGCAGTACAAATATGGAATTGTGACTCTCATATGTGGATCTGGCCAGAGATGCGATCTTGATTCATTTTTGGACTCAGCTCACAGGCATAAAAATGAGTCTCATTCCTGAACTCAACCTAAATGAGAGATGTTGACTATTATACCTAAGTTTTAGGCAATATATAAGATTGTGTGTTCATATGAGCATGTGGGCCTCAGAGTAGTTTGAAACTCTCATGCAATCCACATAAGGCCTCAGAGTAGTTTGAAACTCTCATGCATTCCACATAAAGCCGTTGGATATTACAGAGGGTTCTACACAATGGCCCAACACATGTGAAATTGTGACTCATATACACACCAAGATAAAAGTTAAAGGTCTTACCATCAAAGAGGAGGAGATTGTATCATATAACTGGACCTAGTATTAAGGTGAAAACTTTTGCTTAAATTGTTTCCCATGTGAGCATTGTGATATGTCATTGGGTCAGAATCATAATTATGTGACTCTTCTGTCTGGGCCCTGCCAAAAAGAAATATTGTAATATATCTCTAAGACTATCAGTTAGGTGCTTTGACTACTTTGCTTGTGCTTTGCCCACAGAGAACATTATGACAACACGAGATGTAGCATTTAGAAAATGTGACTCTTCTCTCCTGCCTAGGTCCTGCCCCCTACAGAAATTGTGACATATTGCTGAGTGCAAAACCTAGGTAATGTAACTCTACTCTTTATTCTGGAATCTTCAAAGGAGTGGATTATTACATATTGCTGAGCCGAGCATGGTTGGTGTTATAGTGGGACAATCAGAGACAGGAGAGACAGAGCAGAGTTCAGAAGAGTCCTTTATTATCAAGATGATCACCAGCTCAGGAGGACTAGCGTTCAGAAAGTCTGAACACTGGACAAAGAAAGCAGCCACCTTTTAAGCAGTCAGTGGCTGGGAGCTAAGTGATCCAGGAAACATTCTTACAGAAGTGAGAACAAAGGCAGTTGATCAATCTTTTACATTTATCTATACTACATGTTCTATATCCCTGGGGAACCATGTTTCTGTATCAACTTTGTAACTTTGCAGTTGCACTAGGAAAGTGAAACAGGAATTCTCTGAGGCTCAAGGAATATGAAACTAGTGAGAAGAGGTAAGACTCGCTGAGTACAGAAGGAAAAACAGGCAGTTAGTATTCTTCTCTAACCTAGACTATGGAGGCACTACATCATACTAAGCCCTGAGTGTGAAGTTAATTTTCTGGCTTTACATATTGTAAATTTCATTAATTTCCTCTTCATCCCCCCACTTTGGTGCTCATCATAAACATAGATTAATAAAGAGCTACATAATTGTTTATTTCTTCCTGTGTAGGCAGATATTCTTCCTGGGGCAGTGGTTAGTATTTTTGTAGCACCATCATTTTGGTAGTAGTTGTTCCGTCTACTATTGCTTTAGTAGTAGACTGGATACTTTTGACAAGAAGAGGTAAAAGACAAGGCAGTATTAGACATTCTCCAATTATAGCTACAAAATCAATTATCAGGGTTTTAAAACCTCCAATCCATGAGTACCATCCTGCAAAAAGTGAGTTTGGGCTGCACCTGGAATTAGTTTGGACTGTGACATGGGTTAACTGACTCATTCTGACAGTAATTTCCATAACAACTGTTTCATTATAATCAATCTCTAAGCAACAGTTGGACAAATTAAGTGTGCCACAGACTCCTTCTTCTGAGGCTAAGGGGCAGTTTAATACTAGCTTATTTTGGTACATAGCATCTCTCCTTTGAGTGGTTTTTATGATTACAGATCCAAGGCTTAGACTCTCTCATTGACTATAATTCCTAGTACTGCTTGCAATCTTATAGTTCAGTTTAACATGTTCATAGGGGTGTGGTAGCCTTATGATTCATCTTAGGCCTGTATAGCTGGCCTATAGTATTTGGTAATTCTTTTAGGAGGCCATTTGTTATCTTTCCAATTAGTTTCCTTAATTTCTTTCTTTATGTTTTTGTTTATCATTTTTACAGGACTTATCTGAGTAAAGATGCTTCTTCTGGTCCTTTTTCTTTTTTCATTATAGATTGGGTAACTTAAATTTTCCTCTTGTTTCAGTGGGAGCAAGAAGAATAACAGTCTCTTTGTTCCTAACACACAGGCTCCAGTCCACTTCTCTGGCAATAGTAGATAGACTTTTGTCCTACTGATCCAGTATATCCTTGCCAGTGCTTTTCAAACATCTGGAGGATCTAGTTGATACGATGACTGATTTAGCACTGGAAACTAAGAAAGAGGCTTAAAATCTGGTACAGAGGAAATGTCTATGAAGCTACTCCACTGTGTCTTGCTCTTAGACTCTTTAAAATATTGTTGACTTAGACAGGTTCTGTCTCTTACTGGAGTCTCAAAGTCTTTTTCCTATCCTACTTTTCAGTATCTTGCAGTGATAGGAGTTTTTAATAGCCAGACACTTGGATGTGCATTGAACTTTGTAGCAACATTCGGTACAGTAAAGTTATCTTCTGGCATTAGTTTTCTTGCCTAATAGGGCTATTGATCACCTATACTGGTACCTCTATATACATAACATGAGATGAATCCAAAATTAGTAGTAATACTTTCAGCTAGTGGAGTGAACAGGGTCTTGGCTGACATTGGTGAAATCTGAACTTTTGCCTCCTTGGGGTTAAAATATTTATTGAAAGATTTGGAAAATCTGAACTGTGTCATTGGATAGACTTGAATTTTTGCTTGTTTAGTCTTTTTAATAAAGACAAATGGAAAACCTAGGTTTGATCTTTCTCGATTAAAGCTTAGCTCTCTTGAGGTCTTTTAGCCCAAAAAGGCACAATTGGCTTTAATATCATCAGATTAAGGTGGTTGCATGTTTTGGTCGCACAACCAATTTTTGCTTCTTGAGTGGCAAGCAGAACTCCTTGTATAGAGTCTTGATTGAACTCATGTTTGTTCTTATTGAGTGTTACAATCAGGACATTCTTCTTCTAGTTCTCCTATTATGATCTTAGAAGCCTTTCTGCTCACTCTTTTTTGTCTTAAGTTCTTGCAGACTTCTCCTAGATTGTTTAGGTTACTGAGGTGTGCAGCCTGACAGGCATCAACATATAGAAAGAGATCCTTTATGTGAATAAGGGAATACTTGTGTTTTGCTTGCAAGTTTCTTAGTTCTAACATCTTTAGGATTGATATATGAGGGTAACAAAGGTTTCTTTATTTGAAATTTCAAACCAGAAGTTATAGGGTAGGAAGCCTGGATCATAACATACTTGAAGTTGCCTATTTCCTGGGTCACAGAGAGAGTAGCTGGTTTGATTATAAACACATGTTCCCAGGGGAGTTTCTCTACACTCAGTTAGTTTGATATAACAGGATTGTAGTTATATTTTCACTAGACTAAACTTCTATCATGCGGTGATGGCAACTGTCTTGGTTTCCCTGGAGAGCTGTTAGCATTTTTACTACTAGTACAGTCAGGTTTAGACTATGCATGGGTGTTCTACTGAGCAGCAAGTTTTACAGCAATTGCAAAGGCAACATGACAATAAGACAATTATTACAAGCAAAAGAATTAACTACACTGGCAAATTCTGTCTACATTTACTTATCTGACCCCAGCTTCCTCAGGCTTTGGCCATGTGTAGACTAGTCGGCTTCCCACTGTGTGACTAGGGAAAGGCTTGGTGTTTCCTCAAGCTTCAGCCACATGTGGACAGACCACTCCAGTGTGTTCAGAGCAGAGCAGTCATCCTTTTCTGATGCACCTTGGTCTTTCCACAAAGTCAGTCATGTTGGATTTTTTGGATCTTGCAGACTTATCCATCTGTCTTGGACTGAAGCTGCAGGTTTCAGTTGGCTGTGATGGATCCAAGGTGTAATACCTGCAACGTTAACAGTGGTAGGGGTAGACGTGATCACAATATGGGGGACCATCCTGTAAGGGCCCAAGGGTGGTAGGATTCCAGTGTTCAACTTATACAGGGTCCCTAGATTGAAAGGGATATATTGCATCTGTAAAGATAACAGGCATTTTTTTTTTTCTCTTACCTACCTTTGTACTTATTGCATTACCTCACTAATGCTTGCATTTGTCTTCTTAGGGTCAGTTCTCCAATTTCCTTCAAGTTTCCTTTTATCTGAGATATAAGTGGGGGTGGTCGGCCATATACTATGTCGTAGGGTGAATAACTGGTTAATTTAGTGGGGATACATCTGACTCGGAGAAGGAACAAGGGCAATACCTGATCCTACCTTAAATGAGTCTCTTGGCAAAACTTTTTCAACAGTTGTTTCAGTGTCCAGTTCATCTTTTCAGCTTTTCCAGAACTTTGTGGGTGATAAGCTGTATGCAGTTTCTATTTAATCTTTTACATCTGAATTAGTGGCTACACGACTTCTGAATTAGTGGCTATACGACTTCCGCCACAAAAGCTGGTGCGTTGTCCGTGGCTAAAGTTAGAGGAAGTCCAAATCTAGAAATAATGTGTTTTAATAATATCCTGGTTACTTCTCATGGCTTTTCTGACTTTATGGGGAATGCCTTGGCCTACCTTGAAAAGGTGCAAACACTAACATGTATCGATAGCCTCCAGCCTGAGGCAGTTCGGTAAAGTCTACAAGTAAGTTTTCACATGGCACTGCTTCTTTTTCCTGAATTTCTGGGTGCCGAGTCATTCCTTGCCTTGGGTTATTTTGGGTACAAGTAACACACTGCTTGCAGATGGCTTGAGTGATGGCAGTTAGGTGTGGCGTATAGAAATACCACCCTACGAGACTTTCTAGCTGTCTTCCCCATATGTGTTCCTTGGCGAAACTGCTTTATAAGTCAGGGAGCAATGGCTTCTGGAATGGCAAGCCTCAGGTCTGAAAACTTCCACCAGACTCCTTTTTGATAACTCCTGTTTTCCTACATGAACCACAGGTTCTCATTTAATGAGAGTCTCTGCAAAGGGAGGTTCTAATAAGGTCACAACATAAGTCTCTTCTTTCTGTGTTGCTTGTGCCATTGCAGCCCCTTTCACTTCCTTGTCTGCTTTTCTGTTTCTTGTAGCCTCATTACTTTCTCCTGTTTGATATCATTTACAGTGGGTGAGTGCTATTTCCTTTAGAGCCTACACAGTCTCTAAGAGGTGCTCTATTTCCTTTTTGTTCTTTTTTTTCTCTTCAGTAGTTAACAGTCCTCTTTTTTTGTTAACGGCTTCATGAGCATGCAAAGTGGCAGAAACGTATCTTGAGTCAGTATAGATATTCACTGACTTTCCCTTTGCTAGAAGTGGTGCTGTTGTGAGAGCTAGTAGTTCTGCTTTTTGTGGTGAGGTTCCCACCGGTAGTGGGTGGGCTTCAGCCACCAAGCGTAATGTGACTACAGCCTATTGGGCCTTTCTGATACCTTCCACTATGAAACTACTTCCATCAGTAAAATATTCCATGTACAGGTCCTTCAGGGGTTGGTCTTTTACGTCTTTTCAGCTTAAAAAGACTACATCTACTGTTTCTACACAGCAACGATATCTTGGGGCTTCCATGCTCTGCATATTCTATTGGCAGTAGTGTGGCTGGATTTAGGGTGTTCACCATCTCTAAGGGGATACATGGATTTTCACATAGAAGCCCTTAGTATCTCAGCATTCTAGGGTTATAGAACCAATGGTGTCCTCTCTCTTCTATCAGGGTGACAACTGTATGGGGCACATGAATTATTAAGTTCTGTTTAAAGGTAAACTTGTTAGCATGCTCAACTAACACAGCAGTGGCAGCCAATGCCTTGAAACAAGGCCAAGGCATCCTGTGGCCACCACGTCCGATTGTTTGGACACATATGTTACAGGTCAATACCATGACCTTAACGTTTGCACCAAGACTCTTGTGGTCATCCTCTTTCTTCCATGAACATATTGGTAAATGGGCTTTGTCATGTCTGGAAGCCTTAGTGCTGGTGCCTGGCTTAAGGCTTTCTTGATTTCCTTGAAAGTCATATCCTGTTCCTTTTCCTAAAGGAGAGGCTCCTTCCCCTGATCCCTTTCATTGCTACATTTAAAGCTTTTGCTAGGAGCGAGTACTTGGGGATCCACATGAAGCAGAAACTACTGTTCTTATGAATTCCTGGACTTGCCACCTTGAGTCTGGCTGAGGAATGCTATAGACACTCTCTTTTCACTCTTGCCTAAGCTCATGCTGCCCTTGGGAGATGTGAAAACCAGAGTCCTTGGCCACAGATCTGTGCCTTTTCCTTAGATACTTTATAGCCAGCATTCCACAGCACTTGAACACATATCGGTCACCAGGTGGCAGGAAAGCCTTTAAGTCTGAAGCTAGTGCTTTTAAAAATATAGTTGGGGAGTTTTTAAATCCTTGGAGAAGTCTAGCCCAGGTATACTGAGATGAGCCTCACTTAAAGGCAAAAATGTCTCAGCTTACAGGGGCTAAATTGATGCAGAAGAAAGCATCTTTAATGTTCAAGCATGTGAACAAAGTAGCACTAACAGTTATTTGTCCAAGCATAATGTGTGGGTTAGGCATAATAACATGCAGTGTAGCCTCCACATTGTTGACTGCCCTTAAGCCTTTTACAGGCTGGTATTTGCTAGAAGGTTTTAACACTGGCAATACGGGGACATTCCATGAGGAGACACATCTCTCTATTATTTCAAATTTAAGGAGCCATTTGAAGGGCTCTGCAATCCCTTGGGTAGCCCCTGTGGGAATGGGATACTGATGGATCTGCACCAGGTAGGTTCCTCATAGTAGCTCTTTTATAACAGATGCTTGATTTACTGCCAACCCAGGGGGATTGTCCTCTGCCCAGACTCCTGGTAACTTAAGAAGTAAGTCTTTGAATACATTTTGTTTCTCAGCTGTGCTGTACTCTTTTTACACTCATGGCAACTTTCATAAAGTCTCCACTCCTCTGCCTTGGATACTGTAAGAGTTAGTGCCATAGCCTTTATTTGCCTTAGGCTTAAAGTCATATCTCCACTCGGTGTAAAGGAGATCTGAGCCTGCAGCTTTGTAATAAGTCTCTTCCTAATAATGGCAATAGGCATTTTATCAAACGTAAGAACTTATGTTGGACTTTTCGTCTCCAATAATACATATTGTCTTTGATTTCAAAAAGGTGTATTTTCTGTGATATCTGTGACCCCAATAATATTAGCAGTCTTTTGATAACGGCCCAATTGTTTGCGTCACAATAGAGTGTTCAGCACTTATGTCTACCATGAAGTCTATTTTTTGGCCCTATAGTACCATTAAGAGCATAGGCTTTTCAGGGACTAAAGAGATGGAGCCCAGTTTGTCTCAGTTCTCACAGTAGTCATTGGCTCCTGTCAGCCTAATTAGATCTGTGTCAGATCCTGCTACGCCTTGTCCAGCAACTGAAGAAGGCCCTGTCCAATCATTCTATCTCAGGTTGTTGCCCTTATCCTTTTCTTCCTGTGGACATTCATCTTTATAATGCCTTCTTTGCTTACGTCTCACCCACTGACCTCTATCTAGTCTAGGCTGACGTTCCTGATGTGTCCTGGTCTGTTGACCTTGCCCAGCTTGTTCTCTACCGTGACCACGTCCACAACCACATCCATATCCTCTTACAACTCTAACTCTTTCAACCAGGGCTACGGCCAAGAACTCTGCCTTTTTCCTTGTATCTGAGCCTTTTGGCATCTCAGCAAGTTCAGCAGTCCTTGGACCTGAATTGGGTCCCAGCCTGGGTCAGTTTCTATTGTTCCTTGTTTTGTATGATACATTTGAGTCTTACAATAATCTTCAAACCTGGCCTGTAGCCATTAGGGATGGGTTTGAATCATGCTCAGCCAGGAGTCTATGTATAGAAACTAATTAGAATGCCCAGGCTTTTTGTCCAATCCCAGTGACCACTTGAAACACTTGACCAATTATTTCCCTATCTCTGATTCCCTCAGCCAGCCACCCTGCATTAAAGAGGGCCAGTCAATTTCACAAAAGGTTCTTAGCCTCTGAGGTATTAACTTCATTCCATAATCACCACCAAAGCCTTTTCTAAAGTTCTTCAACATACATTCTAATGGGTTGGCTTTGATGCTTTTCCTCTTATTTCCAACTTCACAGCGTACCTTCACTCTCACTTTCACTCTTGGATTTACCGAACTGGACCCTATTACAGGAAGTTTGGATGCTGCTTGGCCAGGTCGCAGCTAACTACCGCTGTAAAGCTATGAAGCTAATCCTGTCAGCCTTATGCAGTGACCTAGATCTGGCTCACCTCCGAGGACACAGTCTGTACTAAGAGATCTGCCCCTCCCCACATCACTCCTCGTGTTGGCCTCTCCCAAGACCGTCTCTTTCATACACTTTCACACTACTCTTTTGCTCCAGAACTCATCTTCAGATGAAATGAACCTCTCTGGTGTCCTGTGTAAGCCTAGTTAGGCTCCCAGATTCACAAACACACACATCACTCCCAGTCTCTGTCTCCAGATGCAGTGAGCCACTTTCAGTTGTTAGTGGGAACAGGAGGTTCATCTAAATTGTCAGGCTACTCCTGCTGCCTCTAGCCACTCTAGATTGGATAAGTGATTGTTCCTTGGAACATGATCAAGCTCCCTTTCCATCCTTATGGGATGGGCTTTCCTAGGGCCCAACCTTACAGTGGTTCAGTAGTGCGCCTGCGTGCTGCTCCTGTGACTGTCCTTAACTCCTGACTTGGTTTCATTTGTGCTGTCAGGGGAAGGCGCTAAGAGATGAGAGAGCTGTTCTCCTGTTGAGCTGAGTCTCCCACATCCTTGTGCTCTAGCCCACAGACAGAGGAGACAAAACCTGCCATCTACAGTCCCAGATGAGCCCCCATGATAAGAAACATAACGGGACAATTAGAGACAGGAGAGACAGAGCAGAGTTCAGAAGAGCCCCGTATTATTAAGGTGATCACCAGCTCAGTAGGACTAGTGTCCAGAAAGTCTGAGGACTGGTCAAAGAAAGTAGCCACCTTTTAATCAGTCAGTGGCCAGAAGCTAAGTGACAAGACCATGTTTTTGTATGAACTTTGTAACTCTGCAGCTGCACTAGGGAGGTGAAGCAGGAACTCACTGAGCCTTAAGAAATGCAAAACTAGGAATGAGAACAAATAAGGCTCCTTGAGCACAGGACGGAAAACAGGCAATTAGTAGTATTCTTCTATAATTTAGACTATGATGGTGCTACATTATACTAAGCCCTGAGGGGAGAGTTAATTGTCCGGCTTTACGTATTGTAAAATTCATTAAGTTGCTCTTAAGTGTGATTCTTTTCATTTTCTTCAACCTTGTCTACAGTGGACATGGTGTCATAATACCTGAGGCTATACCCAAGTGATGTTACTCTTCTGACTTGTTCCTGACTACAGAGAAGATTATAATATATCCTGAGCTCAGAATCCTGGTGATTAGATGCTCCAGTCTTGTTTCTGCCCTCAGGTGAACTTGTGACATATACTTGGATTCAGCACACTTGCCCAAGTATGGCAATCATACCTGGACCCAGAAATAAGAAATATTTTGACTCTCATAACCAGTCTTCTGGCCATAAGTAAAGCAATGGGTCTACTAATTGTATAGGGTTCACGGAGGATTATGACACTTAGGCATATCATATAAAGGCTGAGTGATGCAAAGAGTGTAATGAAGGGATCACGACCAAGGTGCTATTGTTTACTCCTGGATGCACACCCTGCTGACCTGATTGTCAATCTCTCACAGAAATAGAACTGAAAATAAGGTAATAAGTCTCACAAAAAGAGCAGTCGAAGGTTGAAATTGTTCCTCTGATACACAAATCTGACCAATGTGTAGTTTGGGAATGCACGATTCAGCACACCTGTGAGACTGTGACTCCCCTACTGGAACACAATTTTCAAGTGGGACTGGACATTTTATACATGGATCTGATCCACTGTTGAGATTGTGACTTCTCTGCTCCAACCAAACTCATAGGAGGTGTTGACTCACATACATAAAGCCAGGACTTGTGTGGGACTGCGAAAATTATCTCTAAATATTTTCTAGTGTGTGATTACAATATAAAAGCCCAGTGTCTGAATAATTTGACTCTCCTTTTTAGCATATGACCACAGATGAAATTGTGACAAATGTAAACCACACATATAAGCAAAGGTGCCTGAGCCTGCCAAGAAAGAGCATTTTACATGTCACTGGGAGAAGCACCCAGATGCTGCATATTTGTTGCCTAATCCCTGACTATAAAAGGTATTGTGGTTTTAGCTCAGTCCATCCTGTAAGCAATGTGACTCCCTTCTACTGCCTTAGGCTTTAACTTACAGGGCATTGTGACACATAACTGGGTCCTGCACCCAGGTGATGTGACTCCCTGTTTTGGGTTCTGCCAACAGGAAGGTTTGTAACATATCACTTGGCTCAGTAGTTAGGTGATGTTTCTCCTCTCTTGCCTCACCCTGACCACAGAAGAGATTATGACATATTGCTAAACCCAGTGCCAAGGTGAGGACATATATTTAGGCCAATTGTCTAGGCAAAGTGAGTCTCCGCGCTTACCCAAGCCCTGCCCACAGAGGGAATATTGGTATATCACTAAAACCAGCAAATAAATGATGTGCCTCTTCTTCTAGGGTCCTGTCCACAAGATGGATTGTGACATCTCACTAGACTAACACCCACCCAGGTGATGTGGGCTTTCTGCTTGCTGTCAGTTCACAGGTGATATTGTGCCATATAACAGAGACCAGAGAAGAGGACTAAAGATTACTCTTAAGCCTGGAGCCAGGCTATGTACAAGATGGTGACTCCCATTCCTGGAAGTTTCCACCAGTGTTATTGTGACATATACTTTGCTCAGCCTCTGAAGGATTCAATAATCCTGCCTAGGTGTAGCCAGAAAATGAGATTTGGACATATACCTCAGCTGAGTGCCTTGGTTATTTGACTCTCCTGTCTTAACAATATCTCTAGGAAGTATTATAACATGTTTCTGGACCTAGTTATCTGACTCTACT
The DNA here is from genome assembly GCF_007565055.1 of Rhinopithecus roxellana. Classification (NCBI taxonomy): domain Eukaryota; kingdom Metazoa; phylum Chordata; class Mammalia; order Primates; family Cercopithecidae; genus Rhinopithecus; species Rhinopithecus roxellana. Next base: position 7,066,984 of record NC_044570.1, read on the forward strand.
CTTCTGCCTGGACCCTGCATCCACTGGGGATTGCAGATTTCTAAGCACTGCATCCACATGATATGACTCTTTTTTCTGGTTCTTTTAACAGGAGACATTGTGGAGTATCTCAGGGATGATAATTTAGGAGATATGAGCCTCCTTTTCTGTATAGACACTTCCCACTAGGGACATTGTGCTATACATCTGAGTGTAACCCCAAAGTTGTGCAGCTTTTCTGCCAGGGACATGCCAACAAAGAGAATATTGGAAAATTTCTGGCTCAGCATCTAGAGTTCTTCGCTGTCACACCTGTTTTATTACCACAGAGTAAATTGTGACATATATCTAGACACAGATCACAGGCATGATAACAACTGTCATATGTGGACCCCACAAATAGGAGTAATTTTGACACTCATAACTTGCTTTAGAAACTCGAATGATTAAATCTCTTTCTGGGAAAAAAATTAAAGAAGGTTATAACGACCTTAGATATTTTATAAAACCCTTGGCTTGTTCAGAGTGTTATTAAAAACCCAGAAGAAAAGTGAAATTTTGAGTCTCATATGCACACCCAGGGGACAGTATGGATCGTCACCATCTCACATGTATTAAGCCAACTGTCACCCATAAAAAAAGGACATATGTGATATTGTAAATGTCAGCCAGGTAATTTTTTGTCAGTGTGATTTTGATATAAATTGTGGCTGAGATCCTGTGGAATTTGACTCTCCAGACTGGTTCCAGCCCACATATATTATTATGGTACCTACCTGGGCCAATTTCTAAATGTTGTGACTCTTTTGCCTGGGCCCCACTCTCAGTAAATGTCATGACGCATCACTAGATCCTGCACCCAGGTCATGTTATATATTTGTCTGAGCCATGCCTACAGAAATCATTGTGACATATCACTGTGTCAACCACCAAGGTGACATACCTCCCCCTATTAGAAGGGGCTCTGAGCACAGAGCGGGATAGTGACATATGGCTGGACCAGGCAGCAAGGTAATGGTAATCTCTTGCTAGGGCCATGTTCTAAAGAGGACATTGTGATAAGTCTCTGGGCCTATCACCTAGGCGGTGTTGCTCTCTTGCTTGGGTCCAGCTTATCTGGATAGAGACATATTGCTAGGCTAGGCAAGTGGGTGATGGTACTCTTTTGCCATGGCTATGCCTCAAGGAGCACATTGTGACCTATCTCTGGGCATATCACCTAGGTGATTTGACTGTCTGCTTGAGTCCTGCCCACATGGAGCATTGTGACATGAGGATAGAACCGGCACCTATTTGTTGTAACTTTGTTTCCTTGTTCCTGTCCTGAAGGAGCCTTGAGAAACATCTCAGGAGCCGGCATCAAGGATATGTGGCTTTTCTGCCTGGCTTTACCTGACACGTTAGATTGTGTCATATACCTAGGGAAGCACCTAGGTGATATGACTCTTCTGTTCTGCCTCAGCCTTCCCTACTCTGGACATTGGGCTTATATCTGATCCAGTGTCTTAAGTAATGTGAATCTTTTCTTCTCTCTGTGCCTTTACAATATAGTGATGTGACATAATGCTAAGCCCAATACTTAGGTAATATGACTATTATTTTTCCAGAACCATGCCCATGAAAAAGAATTTTGAAGTATTGGAGGAACCAGAACCCAGGTTATGTTCCTCTTCTGCCTAGGTGCAGCATAATTAGGGAATTATGACATATTGCTGGGCCCCCCCACCCTGATGATGTAACATACCTACCTGTTTCAGAGCAACAGAAAGTATTTTTAGATATCTTGAGCCCATTCTGTATGTGTTTTTGCTCTCATCTTTTGTCTGTTTCTTTTTTTTCCACATTTAAGATGTATTCATATTGTTGGTTCCAATACCCAGTTAATGTAACCGTCATTTCTAGAACCAGCTTAGAGAGGACGTTGTGACATATTGCTTGGCACAGCACCTAAGTTGTGCAACCCTCCTGCTAGGTTTTTTCCTAAAACTGGATTATAAAGTTTACATAGCTTCAATGAAGAGGTATGATAATCAAATATAAATTGTAATTCCACCAATAGCAGATATTTTGCTTCTCATTGCTACGTTTATAGCAATAGGTAAAATAATGAGCTGCTTATTTGTAGAAAGCTCACGGAAGGTTAAAACACCAACTCATATTCTATAAACTTCTCAGGTGGTACACAGAGTTTTATACCAGGGCCCAGAAAAAGTTTGAGATCGTGACTCTTGATTACAACTGTGGGTGAGAGCAAATGTTGTCACCATCTCACATTACAAAGCCCACTGTGGGAGTCCTGAGTTTAATAAGCAAATAAAGTACAAAGATGGAATTGTGACTTATATGTGGACCTTCCTACACGTGAGTTTGTGACTCATTTCTGGACCCAGATCACAGGCATAATAATGTGTCTTCTGTCTGAACCCAGCCTATAAGAGAGATGTTGATTATCATAACTGGGTTTAGGGCAATAATGCAAGATTGTGCATTAATAAGAGCAAGTAGGCCTTAGAGTGGTTTGCAACCCACATACAGTCACCCAAAACACATGTGAGATTTGTAACTCTTTGTTGGTGGGAGGGGTGGGGGTATGGAGTCTCACTCTGTCCCCCAGGCTGGAGCGCAGTGGTGTAATCTTGGCTCACTGCAAGCTCTGCCTCCTGGTTTCAATCCATTCTCCTGCCTCAGCTTCTCAAGTAGCTGGGACTACAGGCATCCACTACCAGGTCTGGCTATTTTTTTTTTTTATTTGTATTTTTAGTAGAGAAAGGTTTTCACTGTGTTAGCCAGGATGGTATCGATCTCCTACTTTGTGATCCTCCCGTCTTGGCCTCCCAAAGTGCTGGGATTACAGGCATGAGCCATCGTGCCTGGCAGAAGTGGTGACTCTTATACATACAAAAGTAGGCAAAGGATATGAACAAACACTTCTCAAACGAAGACATTCATACAGCCTAACAGACACAGGAAAAAAAATGCTCATCATCACTCGCCATCAGAGAAATGAAAATCAAAACCACAATGAGATACCATCTCACACAAGTTAGAATGGCAATCATTAAAAAGTCAGGAAACAACAGGTGTTGGAGGGGATGTGGAGAAATAGGAACACTTTTACATTGTTGGTGGGGCTGCAAACTAGTTCAACCATTGTGGAAAACAGTGTGGCGATTCCTCAACGATTTAGAATTAGAAATACCATTTGACCCAGCCATCCCATTACTGGGTATATACCCAAAGGATTGTAAATCATGCTGCTATAAAGACACATGCACACATATGTTTATTGCGGCACTATTCACAACAGCAAAGACTTGGAATCAACCCAGATGTCCATCAGTGACAGACTGAATTAAGAAAATGTGGCACATATACACCATGGAATACTATGCAGCCATAAAAAAGGATGAGTTCGTGTCCTTTGTAGGGACATGCATGCAACTGGAAACCATCATTCTCAGCAAGCTATCGCAAGAACAGAAAACCAAACACTACATGTTCTCACTCATAGGTGGGAATTGAACAATGAGATCACTTGGACACAGGAAGGGGAACATCACACATCAGATCCTATTGTGAGGAGGGGGAAGTGGGGAGGGATAGCATTAGGAGATATATCTAATGTAAATGACGAGGTAATGGGTGAAGCACACCAACATAGCACATGTATACATATGTAACAAACCTGCATGTTGTGCACATGTACCCTAGAACTTAAAGTATAATAATAAAAAAAAGTGTCACCTAAAAGATGAAGAGATGGTATCATATTAGTAGGCCCAACAGCTTGGTGTTGCGACTTTTGGCCTAAATTCTTTCCCATGGGTGAGTTGTAAAATATTGCTGAGTTAGAATCATAATAATAAGACTGTTCCTATTGAACTGAAGCAACAGGGGATATTATCATGTATCTCTGGGCCTATCACTAGGTAATGTGTCTCTTCTCCCAGTGCCCTGCCCAAGGGGGACAATGTGACTTATCACTAGATATAGCATCTATATAATGCAATTCTCCTCTCCGGCCTTGATCCTGCCCACTGAAGAAATTGTAACAAAGCATTGAATGCAAAACCTAGGTGATGTGACTCTCCACTTTGTCCTGGAATCTGCCAAGAGAGGAAATTATAACATGTTGCTTAGCTTAGCACCTTGGGGATGTGACTATCCACTATTTTTTCAACCCTGTATGTTGTGGTCATGATGACAAATTATTTGGAAGTGTCCCCAGTTTATATGCTCTGTTGCCTGTGTCCTGACTACAAGGGAGATTATCCTGTAAGCCTGGCTCAGTGCCCAGTTGATGTGACTCTTCTGTCTTGTCTCTGTCCAAATGTGGAATTATGACATATCCCTGGATTCAGCTCAAATGCACAATAATAACTCTCATACCTAGACCAAACCAGAGGAGAGATTTCAACACTCATAGCCAGTCTTTCAGCAATCAGTAGAGTCCTAGATCTCTCACCTGTAAGAATTCACAGTGCTGCTTAGGCATATCATATAAAACCTGAGTGATACAAAGAGTGTCATAACAGGCACAAGTCACCAGGTGCTATTTTCACTCTTTGATGAGCATCTAGCTGACACTATTGCTCTTCTCACACATGAACAGAACATACAAATGAAGTACTAAATCTCACACACATAAGCATTGTCACTGTTACACAAAAATTTGATCCACATGTGGTATGGTGACATTTGAACCATGATATAGCAGGACTGTGGTGCTTTGACATTGTTACTTAAACACAATCTTCAAGTGGGTTTGGTGCTCTTATACATGCATCTTGCCCATTGTTAAGAGTGTGACTCCTATAATTTGACCCAACTCATAGGAGTTGTTGACTCTCATACACAAAGCCAGTACTTGTGCGGAAATCTGAAACTTATTTATGAAGATTTTTGAGTGTGTGATTGAGAAATATGACTTTGGCAGGTATCTGAGTGTTTTGACTCTCCTTTCTAAGCCCAGACCACAAGTGAAATTGTGACATACATGCACCAAGCACCTAAGAGGTATATAACATCTTCTTGGCAGTGTGACAAAGGGCACTGTTATATATCACTGGGACCAGCTCCCAGCTGATGTAAAATCTTGGCCTCAATCCTGCCTACAAAGAGCATTGTGGTTTTTATCTAGCTCCATCTTATAGGTGATGTGACTTCATTCTACTGCCTTGGCCCTGTAATTGTGGTGCATTGTGACACATAACTGGGTACTGCACCCAGGTGATGTGACTGTTTACTAGGTGGGATTGTGACCATGTAAGATTTTTAACATGTCACTTGGCTCAGCACCTAGGTGATGTTTCTTTTCTCTTGCCTGGGCCCTGACAACCAGAGAGATTGTGACATATTGCTGAACCCAGCACCAAAGTGAGGTCACTCTATTGCCTTGGTCCTGCACATAGAGGCCATTGTGATGTATACCCAGGCCAACTGCTTAGGTGATGTGTGTCTCTTCCCCTGCCTAATCCCTGTCAACAGCAGGGATTTAGAAATGTCACTGAAATCAGCATCCAGGTGATGTTACTCTTCTTCCTTTGTCCTCCCCACATGCCATATGTAACATTTCACTGAACCAGTACCCACTCAGGTGCTATGAGTTTCCATTCTTCTCCCTGCCCTCAGGTAATATAGTGTCATAACCTGAGACCAGATCAAAGCCCTAATAATGACTCTTGTATCTAAAGACAAGGTATGTGCAGGATGGTAACTCTAATTCCTGGACCTTTTCACAGGTGTTATTGTGATATGTACCTTTGCCCAGCTCCTGAGTGTCTTATGAATCCTGCCAAAGTATAGCCCACAGATTATATTTTGACATACCTGGGCCATGAACCTTGGTGATTTGTGTCTCTTGTCTTAACAGTGTCCTCAGAAGTGATTGTAACATATTTGTGGACTCATCATGCAGGTTAGGTACTTTTCTCTCCTTCCTGAATCCTGCTTCCAGTGAAGCATGTAGCATTGCTGAGCACAAAGCCAAATGGTATGACATCCAAATGGTATGACTCTCCTGTCTGGACCCTTTCATAAGGAGACATTATAACATATATCTGGGCCCATCATTTAGGTGATTTGACTCTCCTCTCCCACCTGGACACTCTTAACAAGAGGCATTATGCCTTATACTTTTCTGTTAGAACCCTGCTTACAAAGAGAATATTGCAATATTTCTGGCTTAGAATTTAGGTGTTGTGGTTGTCCTGCCTGTTTAGTAACCACACAGGAGATGGTGACATATACCTAGGTACAGCTAACCAGCAAGATAAATACTCTCGTATGTGGCTCCAGCTAATTGGAGAAACGTTGACCCTAACATTTTTCAGAACATGAGTGATGACCGAGATCTTTTTCTGTTACAAAGATCACAGAATATTAGAATATTCACATATTTTATACTGCCCTTGGGTTGTATAGAGATTGTCATAACAGTGTATACAGAATGTTGTATAGAGAGTTTCATAACTGTTTATAGAGTGTTTATAGAGAGTATTATATAGAGAGTATGGTACAGATAGTTTTATTGCACACATAGGAAATTCTGAGTATTGTAAGTACATTCAGCTGACAGTAAGAACTATCGTCTTCACAGATGGATGAAGACAACTGTCCTACATGAAAACAGGATGTATGTGGTATTGTAAAACTAATCCCTAAAATTTTATTCCATAATGACTGTGATATAAATCTTTGCCACACACCTGTGTGATTTCACTCATCAGATTGGGTTTACCTACATAAGTGATTCTGATATCTACCTGGGGCAAAACTGAAGTGACGTGACTCTTCTGCCTGGTCCCTGCTCTAAGTAAGAATTGTGACATCACTGGATCAAGCACCCAGGTGATGTTACATTCTTGCCTGCACCATGCCCACACTTGTCATTGTGATGTATCACTGTGTCCATCACATGGAAGATGTAACTCACCTCTTTGGAATGGGCCCTGCAAACAGGGCAGGATAGTGACATATTTCAAGGCCAAGGCACACAGGTGATGATACAGGTTTGCCAGGGCTATGCCCAAAGAGGATACTCTTACATATCACAGGGCCTATCATGTAGGCGATGTGGTTTTCCTGCTTAGTACTTGCCCACTTAAATTATGACATATTGCTAGACCAGGCACAAAAGTGATGGCACTCTTTTTCCTGAGCCATGCTTCAAAGAAGATTTTGCAACATATTTCTGGGACTATCACCTAGGTGATGTGCCTTCCTGTTTGGCCCTGCCCACATGAACATTGTGATGTAACAGTGGAACCTGCACCTAGGTTCATTTTTAAGGGGGTTCATTTTTAAGGGGGCTTTGTGAATATCTCAGGACCCAGTACCACGTGACTCTTTAACCTGGTTTCTGCCCACATATTAAAATGTAACAAATACCTAAAGAAGGACCTTGGTGTTACAACTGTTTTTCTGCCTGTGCCTTGCCTACTGGTGACATTGGTCCATATATCTGAGCTCATGACCTAAGTGATATGACTATCCTCTTCAGTCTGGGCCTTTACAGTAACAAGATTGTGAGATATTGATGAGGCCAGCACTTAGGTAACGTGAATCTCTTCTTCTCTCTGGCGTTCACAAGGAGGGGAGGGGATAAGGCAATACGTAAGGTCATAAGTCCATATAAGCATGTATGCCTCTGAGAGATTTGCAGTTCTCATGCATCTCTTATAAGGTTCTCAGATGTTAGAGAGAGTTTTATGCAATGGCGAACATGTGAGTGTACACATGAGCACATATACAAGGACCCAGCACCTACATAATGTTACTCTTTTGCCTGGGTCCTGCATATACAGAGAATTATGACATATTCCTGAGTCCAGCACCCTGATAATGTGACTCTCATGCCTGTTCTGGAGACACAGAATGTATTTTGACATATCCTGGCCCTTTAGACAGGTGTTTTTACTCTCATTCCTTTGCTGTTTTTTTGTTTGTTTGTTTGTTTGTTTGTTTCCACGTGTGAGATTGTGTCATATTGCTGTGTCCAGCACCCAGTTAATGTGAGTCTAACTATTATACCCTGCCTAGAGGGGCATTCTGACATGTTGCTTTGGCTCAGCACTTAAGTGATGTTACTCTCCTGCCTAGTTTTTTGCCCACAAATGGGACTATGACATATTCATTACTTCAATTCACAGGCATGATGGTCAAACAAATATTGGGAATCAGCCAATAGAAGATATATTTCCTTTCATTGCTAGGCTTAGGGAAATAGTTAAGGTCCTGGGATGCATATCTGTGCCAAGCTCATGAAGCTTTACAACACTAACTTATAATGTATAAATGCCTTGAGTGGTACAGAGAGATTCATGACAGGCACCAACAAAAGTTCTAACTGGAGTTCTCAGTTACACACACAGTTCAAAGCAAATGTTGTCACCATCTCACATGTTTAAAGCCCACTGTTAAGGTCTTGAGTCTAACAAGTGAATATAGTACAAAATTGGAATTGTGACATTCATATGCGGTCTGGCGACATGTAGGATGGTGACTCATTTATTGATCCAGCTCAAAGGAATAAAGATGAACCTAGCTTACCCCTGAACCTAGCTTAGAGAAGAGATGTTGAATATTACAGCTAGGCTTAGGGCCATATGTAAGATCATGAATCCATAAGAGCATGTAGGTTTCAGAGTGATTTGCAATTCTCATGCTGCATAAAGCCTTTAAATGTTGTAGAATGTCTTAAAACCACCCAGAAGACACATAGATTGTGACTTCCATATATAAACCCAGGTCACATTTAATGCTGTCACCCCCAAAGACAAGGAGTTTTGGTATGTTACTAGGTCTAGTACCCTGGTGTTGAGACTTTTTGGCTTAAATTCCTACTCATGGGTGCATTGTAACATATTACTGAGTTAGAATTATTGTAATGTGACTCTTCTGTCTGGATACTGCCGACAGGGGATATTATCATCTCTAGGCCTATAAGGTAGGTAATTTGTCTTTCCCGCCTGTGCCTTGCCCCAGAAGATATTGAAAAATATTACTTGACTTAACATCTAGGTAATGTGACTCCCCTCTCCTGCTTGGGTTCTGCTCACCAAAGATATTGTGAAATACCACTGATTGCAAAAGCTAGCTAATATGCCTCTCCTTCATATTCTAGTCTCTGTCAAGAGAGGGGATTATTACATATTGTAGAGTTCAGGACCTAGGTGTAGTGACTCTCCTTTTTCTTCTACCTTGTATATACTGGGCTTAGTGACGTATTTTGTGAGGCTGTACCAGATGGTGTGACTCTTCTCACTAGATCCAGCCTACAAATGAGAATATACTGTATGGTTTAAGCATGTATGCATGAAAATATCTCTCATACCTGGACCCAGCTAGAAGAGATATTTTGACCCCCATTGCAGGCATTATGGCCATAGGTAAAATCCTGGATTTTTCACTTCTACAAAATTCATAAGGATTATAAAACTCAGGAATGTCATATAAAGCTTTAATGGTACAAAGAGTGTCATAAGAAAGAGCAGATACCTGGTGAGAATGTGACTCTTATATACATACCTCGCTGAAATAATGTCATTCCACACATTAACAGGACCTAGGAATGAAGTACTAAATTTCACATCTAAAAAGTAGTCAAAAGTTGAAATAATTACTCTCATACATGGATCTGATTCAAGGTCATTTGTAAACATTTAAACCATGATTCAGCCCATCTGTGGTGCCATGACTCCCCTACAGGAATACAATCTTCAAGTGTGGTTAAGATTCTTATACATGGATCTTGCCATTGTTGAGACTGTGACTCCTCTACTTCAACCCATCTCAAAGAAAGAGTTGATTCACATAGACAAAACCAGAAATTATGTGGGATGTTAAACTTATTTCTGAAACTTTTTGAGAGTGTTATTAGGACAGGTAACTTTTCCCAGTGCAAGAATAATTTAACTCTCTTTTCTAGGCCCAGACCACAGATTCTGCCATATGTGAAACAAGCACCTAAGCAATATATAACACCTTTCTTGACTCTGCCTATAAAAGACAGTTTTATATATCACTGGGATCATTACTTAGGTGATGTGAATTATCTGCCTGAAACCTGCCTACAAAGCAAATTGTGTTGTGTATCTGAGTCCATCACTTAGTGATGTGACTCCCTTCTACTGCCTTGGCCTTGTACTTACAGTGCATTGTAATACATAAGTCTGTCCTGCATCTAGGTGATTTGATTCTCCTTTTCTTTTTTTTTTGTTCTGCCAACAGAAAGAATTGCAACATATCACTTGGCTCAGAACCTCTGTGATGTTTCTTCACTTTTGCCTGGGTCCTGACCACAGGGAGACTGTGACATATTGCTGGGCCCAGTATCAATATGAGGTCACTCTCCAGCCTTGGTATTACACAGAAGTGCAATTGTTACATATATCTAGGCCGACTGCATAGGTAAACTGAGTCTTGTCTATTGCCAAATTCTGCCCACAGAGGGAGTTTGATGTATTACTGAAATTAGCATCCAGGTGATGTGATACTTCTTCCAGGGTCCTGGCCACAGGTTGATTGTGACATCTCAGTGGACCCACACCCACGTAAGTGATGTGAATTTTTTGTCTTTTCTCTGGCCCCAAGTGATATTGTGCCATATAACTGTCACCATAACAAAAGCCTAATAACAATTCATATAACTGGAGCCAGAGTACATGCAGGATGCTAACTCTTATTCTTAACTCTTTCCACAAGTGTAATTGTGACACAGAACTTTGTGCAGTTCCTGAGTGATTTAATAAACCCAACTAGGTATAGCCCACAAATGAGATTTTGACAAAGACTTGGCCAAGCACCTTGGCAACATGACCCTGTACAATGTCCTCAGGGGGGATTGTAACATATTTCTGGACCCATATTCTATGTTAGATGACTCTCATCTCCTACCTGTACCCTGTTGTCTTCAGTAACTGTAGCTTTTCTAAACACTGCATCTAAAACATATGTCTCTTCCTTGGGCCCTGTCAACAGGAGGCAATATTACATATTTTTGGGCACAGCTTTTAGGTGATATGACTATCCTCTCCTGCCTGGGCACTACCCACAAAGGACACTGTGCCACATAGCTAGACCTAGCACATAAGTTATGTGACTTTTCTGACAGGACACTGCCTACAAAGAGAATATTGAAATAATTTTGGCCCAGTAGTTAGGTAATGTGGCTCTTCTGTCTGCTTCATAACCACAGAGGGAATTGTAACATATATCTAGGCATGGCTCACAGAAATGATAATGACTCTCATATGTGACCTCAGCCAATAAAGGATATTTTGATTCTTATAACTAGGTTTAGGGACACATGAGATGTCCTGGATCACCTTCGCATACAAAGGTCACAAAGGATTACAGCACTCATACATATTTTACAAAGTCTTTTGGTTTTAAACACAGAATGAAAGCAGGGCTTGGGACACAGATAAAATTTTGAGTCTTGTATGCACACCCAGGTGACAGTAAAGACTGTCATCATCTCATGTGGATGAAATCAACTGTCACACATGAAAATAGAACATGTGTGGTATTGTAAATCTCATGTTTGCAACATTCTGGCAGTGTAATTGTGACATAAATCTTGGCCAAGCACCTGTGTAATTTGACTCTCCAGACTTGTTCCAGTGAATATATGGATTGTGGTATCTACCTAGGTCAATCTTGATGTGATGTAACTCTCCTTCATGGGTCGTTTTCTCAGTAAGAATTATGACATATCTCTGGATCTAGCATTCAGGTGATGTTACATTCTTGCCTGCATCACGCCCAGCACAATTACAGTAACTTATTTCTGTGTCCACCTCATAGGTGATATAACTCTTTTCTCTAGAATTGGCCCTCTGCAAATGAAGGATAGTCATATATTTTAAAGCCAGGCACACAGGTGAGGGTACCCTTTAACGAAAGCCACACCAAAAGGAGGGCATTGTGTCATATCTCTGGGCCTATTACCTATATTTTGTGGCTCTGCTTCTTGGGCCCTGCTGACCTAGAGAGTGACATTTTTCTGGGCCAGGCACACAGGTGATGGTACTCTTTTGCCAAGGCTATGCTTAATAGCAGACATTATGACCTATCTCTGGGCCTATCACTGAAGTGAAATGATTCCCACTTTGGGCCTTACCCACATGGAGCATTGCAGCATTAGCTGAGAACCTGCACCTAGGTGATGTAACTCTCTGGCATGAGTGCTGTCCTTAGACAGCATTGTAACATATCTCAAGACCCAGCATCCAAGTGATGTGGTTCTCTCCTGCCTGGTCTGTCCCCACTTGTTACACTGTGCATATACTTAGTGAAGCAGCTAGGTGTTATGACTCTCCTCATCTGCCTGAGCCCTGCCCACTAGAGACATTGGGACATTTCTCTAAGCCCATGACCCAAGACAAATGACTTTTTTTTTTTTTTTTTGGTCTATACCTTGACAGTAGGAGGAATCTCACACATTGCTGTGCCAGGCTCTCAGGATATGTGATTATCTTCGTTTTCACAACCATGCCCACAAAAAAAGGAATTTTGCCCCGTTGGGGGGCTCATTATCCAGATGACGTTACTGTTCTGGTTGTTTCTGCATAAAGAGAAAATTATGCCATATTGCATATCACAGGACCCAGCACCATTATGATGTGACTCTCATGCCTGTTCTGGATCCTCTGAAGGGTTTTTGACATATATTGGGGCCATTATGTAGATTTTTTGGCTCTCATAACTTTGTTGAATTTTTTACAAATGTGGAATGGGGTCATGTTGGTGTGTTTAGCACTCAGTTAATGTGACACAATTTCTTATACCTGAATAGAAAATGCATTGTGATATATTGTTTGGCACAGCACCTAAGTGATGTTATCTTCCTGCCTGTATTTTTTGCCCACAAATAAAATTATGACATATGCATTGCTTCAGTTCAAAGGCACAATGATCAAACTTGTACTGTGATTCAGCCAATAAAAGGTATTTTCCCTGTCATCATTAGGCTTAGGTCAATGGTTGAGGTCCAGGGTTACACATTTGTACCAAGATCACAGAAAATTACAACACTAACTTATATTGTATAACCTATTTTCTGACAGAGAATTTCATAACAGGAGCCAGCAAAATTTCAGATTGAGACTCTTGAACGCCCACCCTGGTGAAATTAAAAATTGTCGCCATCACGCATTTACAAGGCCTACTGTTGAGGTCCAGAGTCTAACAAGTGAATATAGCACAAAGTTGGAATTGTTACTTTTATATGTGGATCTGACCACAAGTAGGATGGTGACTCATTTCTAGACCCAGCCTACAGGCATAATAATGGGTCTTCTCTCTTAACCTTGCCTAGAGGAGAGATGCTGATTATCAAACCTGATTTTAGGGCAATATACAAGATTATGAGTCACTATGAGCGTGTAGGCCTCAGAGAGGTATGCAACTCTCATGCAGTTTTTATAAAGCCCTCGGATGTTGTGGAGTGTCATACTTTGACACATCATACATGTGAGGTTGTGACTCTAATGTATGCTCACCTAAAAGTTAAAGATGCCACCCTCAAAGATGAGGAGGTTACATCACATCACCGGGCCTTTTACCCAGATGTTGATACTTTTCAGCTAAATTTCTTCTCATGGGTTCATTGTTACAAATTGCTGGGTGAAAAAATCATAATAATTTAACTCTTCTCCCCAAGCCCTGTAATAGGGGATATTACCACATATATCTGAGCCTAATACCGAGGTCATGTGTCTCCTGCCAATCCCCTTCCCACAGCGGACACTGTGACAGATTGCTAGATATAGCATCTAGGTAATATGACACTCCTCTCCTGCCTGTATCCTGTCCACTGAAGAAATTGTGATACACTACTGAGTGCAAAACCTAGGTGACATGACTCCCCTCTTTGTCCTGAACTCTACCAGAGAAAATTATTGCATATTGCTGATTCAAGCACCCAGGGGTGTGATTCTTTTTCTACTTCAACCCTGTCTACATTGGGCATGGTGCCATATTACTTGAGACTGTATTCAGGTGATGTGACTCTTCTGCCTGGTTTCTGCCTGTGTGTTAGATTGCAATATATAACTAGGGAAGCACCTAGGTGATATGACTCTCCTTCTCTACCTGGCCCTTCCTGTTTGGGTCATTGGGATATATCTCTGAGCCCATGACTTAAATGAAGTGACTCTCTTCTTCTGCCTGATCTTTACAAAGGAGGGATTGTGTCATATTGCTTAGCCCAGCACTCAGATTATTTAACTCTCCTTGTTTTCTCAAACCATGCTAAAAAACAGAAACTAAGACTTATTGCAGGACCCAGCAAACAAATAATGTTACTCTTTTGACTGAGTCATGCATAAAGAGGACATTTTGGGAGCCTACCCACTGAAGTAATTGTGACATACCACTGAATGTAAAACCTATGTGATGTGGCTCTCCTCATTGTCCTGGACTCTGCCAAAAGAGGACATTATTACATATTGCTGAGCCTAGCACCTAGATGGTGTGACTATCCACTGTTTTTTCAACCTTATTTTCAATGGGCATGATGACATATTATTTGAGGCTGTACCCAGGTGATATGACTCTTCTGACTGGGTCCTACTTACAAATGAGATTACCACGTGTCACTGGTGCTGCACCCAGATGATGTGACTTTTTTGTCTTCTTTCTGTCCAAAGGGGAAATTATGACATATACCTGGATTCACCTCATATGCACAATAATAACTCCTTTACCTAGATACAACGTCTAGGTAATGTGACTCTCCTCTCCTGCCTGGATTCTTCCCACTGAAGAAATTGTGACATACCACTGAGTGCAAAACCTGTTTGAATTATATCACCTAAATGCTAATTTGGCCTGGATACTGCCAACGAAGGACATTGTGCCACAGAGCTGGTCCTAGCACACAAATTAATTGACCTTTCTGACAGGACCCTGCATACAAAGAGAATATTGGAATATTTCTGACTCAGCAAGTAGGTTATTTACCACAAAGTAAATATTGACATACACCTAGGCACAGCTCACAGGTATGATAATAGCTCTCATATGTGGAACCCACACATAGGAGAAATTTTGACCTCATAACTTGCTTTGGAAACAGGAGTGATTAAATATCTTTCTGGTAGAAAAGGTCACAGAAGATTATAACTGCCACAGATATTTTATAAAGTCCTTGGCTTGTACAGAGAGTGCCATAACAGAACACAGCAGAAAGGTGAAATTATGAGTCTCATATGCATGCCCGGCTGACAGTAAAGACTGTCACCATCTCACATATATGAAGCCAACTGTCACTCATGAAAACACAACATGTATGATATTGTAGATCTCATACCAGTAGTTATAAAGCCCTTGGATATTGTAGAGCGTATCATACATTGGCCAAGCACATATATGAGATTGTGACACTAATATACATACTCAGCTAAATGTTAAAGGTATCACCCTCAAAGAGGAGGATATTGTGTCTTATCACTGGGCCTAGTACCCTGGTATTAATACTTCTTGACTCAAATTTCTTTTCATGGGTGCATAGTCATATGTTGCTGGGTCAGAATCATAATAATGTGACTCCTCTGCCTAGGCCTTGTCAACACGAGATATTATCACATATCTCTGGACCTATCAGCTAAGCGATGTGTCTCTCCAGCCTGTGCCTTGGCCCCAGAGTACATTTTGAAATACTACTGAAACTAGCATCTAGGTAATGTAGCTTCCCACTCCTGCCTGGCTCCTGCTTACCGAAGAAATTGTGACATATGGCTGAATGCAAAACCTAAATGGAATGTCTATCCTCTCTATTCAAGAGTTCATTTCTGTGCTGAATTCTGTTTTTTTAATTTGGTGTTCTCCATTTATACCAGTAACAAAGTGTTTTATTCCTGTAGGGCTTTTTTTGTGTGTATGTTTGAATATTGTTAAGTGAAATGCTTCTAATATATATATTTTTTCTTTTCAAAGATGGTCAGGCTTTTAATGGTCTGTTGAAGTCTTACATAATTTTGTGGGTTCTTTTCCATTTTTTGAAAAGTAAAATTTAAATTTGAAAACGGGGTCTGGGGTTGAATGTGTGGGTCACTTAAAGCAGCATGGACATCTTTATGATTATGTCTTCCAACAGTGGGAAAAGAGCATGCTTAAAATTGTGTTGTTAGACACAGTGGCTCATACCAGCATTTTGGGAGTTGGAGAAGGGTGTATGGCTTGGTCAAGACGTCAAGACCAATCTGGCCAACGTGGTGAAAACCCATCTCTACTAAAATAAGAAAAAAAATATTTGGTGTGGTGATATGTGCCTATAGTTCCAGCTACTTAGAAGGTTGAGCCATAGAGTCACTTGAACCCGGTAGGTGGATGCTGCAGTGAGCCAAAATAGTGCCACTGCACTCCAGCCTAGCAACAGAGAAATACTCTGTCAAAAAAAAAAAAAAAACTTAATTTTCATATTTTTTGAATTTTTCAGCTTTTCTTCTGCTACTGATTTCAGCTTTATTCCATTTGGGCTATAAATAATCATCTGTAAAATTTTATTTAAAAAATTGTTAAGACTTCTTATGTGGTGTCACAGGTGGTCCATCTAGGAAAATATTGTATGTGCTATTGAACATAATGTTTATTTTGTTGTCTGCATACATTTGCTAGGTGTAATTATTATATGGTGCATTCAAGTTTTTGTTCCTTTATTGATATTCTGTCTTGCTTCATTTATTAATGACAGTGGGATATTGATATATCTTTCTATTATTATTTTACTATTTTTGCTTCTATTCTGTTAATGTTTGCTTTATATGTGTGAGAAAACTGAAATATGTTTACAAGATCTCAGTGAATGGATGCTCTTACATAATTGAATATCCTACTCAGTATTCTTTTTTTCTTTTGAATATGACAGTTTTCAACTGAATAAATTGTTGCCTCTTTTCCTCTCATTTGGTTAACACTTGCATGGAATGTATTTTTCATCCTGCCTTTTTCATTCTGTTTTCTTTTATTGGATCTGAAGTGAGTCTCTTTAAGATATGATATAGTTATGTCTTAATATAGATTATGATATAATTAGTTTTTTTAACTTTGAAGGATACTTTTGCTGGATATAGTATTCTTGCTTAGACTTTTTTTCAATGTTTTAACTATGTCATCCTACTTTCTTCTTGCTTGAAATATTTGTGTTAATAAATTTACTGGTAATCTTGCAGAAGTATGCATATAAATAACACATCTCTTTTTTCTATCTGCATTCCAGATTATCTACTTGCCTGTGACTTTCAAAACATTGCTTATGTTGTGGCTTGTTAGAAATCATTTTGTGTTAATCTTAAATGAAAATTGCTGAGCTTTTTTATTTTCTTATATATTTTACTAGTGTTGAAATGCATATTAGCCTCTTTTTTTTGTACTTCTAATCCACAATTTTTATTTTATTTTGTGCTGTTCATCTTTTGGTTGGTTTAATTTTTGCTACTTCATTTTATTATCCTACAAATATTAAGAATGTAGCAAAGCCTATAGGTCGTTCTCAGACATTACTAAACATAAGATAATTTGTACTGGAAAGAAACCCTGCCAATGACACAAAAGTTAAAAAACTTTTACATGGTTTTCAATCCCAACCCTTATTAATCACAAGAGAATTCATATGGAAGAGAGATCTTACAAATGTTAAAAATGTGGCAAAACATTTAAGTGCCTTTCAGACCTTACTAATCACAAGAGAATTATCACTGGAGAGAAACCCTAAAAATGTGAAGAATGTGGCGTAGCATTGAGCTTGTTCTCACAACTCGTTAGATGTAAGATAATTAATACTAGAAAGAAACTCCACAAGTGTAAAAATGTGGAGAAACTTTTAACAAGTCCTCATATTGTGTTCAACATCAGAGACTTAATGCCGAAGAAATGCAGTATAAAGGCAATGACTGTTGAAGAACATTTAAGTTAATATTTTGGAGGGTCTCTAAGAAATTGCTTTATAATCTGGGTGCTTTTGTGTTGGGTGCATACATATGCCTTTACTATTATATTACGCCCTGTTTTGTCTTTTTAAAGGACCTATGTGGATTTAAAGTCTGTTTTGCCAGAAACTAAGATTGCACCCCCTGCGCTTTTTTTTTTTCTGTTTTCTATTTGCTTGGTAGATTGTTCTTTTTCCCTTTATTTTGAGCTTATTGGAGATCAGTGTCACGAGTACAGAATACAATTAGATCTTGATCCTTTATTCAACTTGCCATTCTTTTTTTTTAATTGGGGCATTTACATTTAAGATTAGTATTTCTATGTGCGGATTTGATTCTGTCAGTATGATCTTAGCTGGCTGTTTTGCACATTAGTTTATATGGTTGCCTTATAGTGTCAGCAGGTTGTGTACTTTAGTGAGTTTTTGTAGTGACTGATAATAGTCTTTTTCTTATTTAGTGCTTTCTTCAGAAGCTCTTGTAAGGCAGGTCATGTGGTAACAGATGTCCTCCACATTTGCTTATCTTAGTAGGATTATATATATTTTTTTACTTCTGGAGCTTACTTTGATCAGATGTAAAATTCTGGGTTGGAATTCTTATTTTTTATGAAAGTTGAATATTGACCCCTAATCTCTTTTGATTTGTAGAATTTCAGCTGAAAGATTTATTGTTTGTCTGATGGACTTTTTTTTCCAGGTAACCTGGCCATTCTTTCCAACTGCCTTTAACACAATTTTTTTCTTTCATTCTGACCTTGTAGAATCTCTTGAAAATGTGTTTTGGAGATGACCTTCTCATGGAGTACCTTATTGGGCTTCTCCACATTTCCTTTATTTGAATGTTGGCCTCTCTATCTAGTTGGAGAAGTTATCATGGATTGTATCCCAAAATATGTATTTCGAGGTGTTTTCATTCTCCCCATTGCATCCAGGCACTCTCTTTAATCATAGATTTTGTTTCTTTACATAATCCCATATATCTTAGAGGTTTGCTCATTTCTCTTTATTCTTTTTTAAGAGTTTTTGTCTGTCACATTTTAAAAAGCCAGTCTTGAAGCTGTAAAATTATTTTCATTGTTTGCCCTATTCTGCTGTTAATAATTTTGATTACATTATATAATTTTTGTATTGTGTCTTTCGGCTCTATCAGATTGTCCACATTTTACTCCCAGCTGGCTGTTTCTTCCGTTGGTTTCTTCATTTTTTTTTTCCTTCCTTGCATTGGGCTCCACTTACTTTTCAAGCTCAATGAAGTTTATTTCCTTCCCTATACTGAACTCTATTTCTGTCATTTTAGGACTTGCTGGAAACTTAATTTGGTCATTTGGAAGAAAGTAGTGACTCTGATTTTTTGTGTTTTAAACATTTTTGCATGGATTTAGTCTCATCTTTGTAGGAATATATTTGAGAGTAGTGATCTTTGAATGGAATTCTGCTGTTTTTAATCATATTTGATACTAGAAAGAAACTCCACAAGAGTAAAAAATTGAGTATTTGATTGTGGTATAAGGTGCATTAATTCACAGGCTTTGTTCCTGGCAGTTTTTTTTTTTTTTTTTTTTTTTTTTTTTGCTTTTGTTTTTGTTTTTTTGGAGGTGGGCAAGCAATGCTCATCTCACAACTCAGACTGCATACTTTGAAGGATGTGTTTGAGCCCCAGCTGTCTTCTACGGCTCCTTGATGTTAGAGGTTCACCACTCTGTGGGCCTAAGGTGCCATAGCTGCAGCAGAGTGCTAATGGATATGGGGTTTCTGCTTGTCTTTGGGCATTCGTATCAGTGACAGAAACAAAGCAGCTGGGAGGATTGAGGGTACCAGCTAGAGACCATGTGTCCTTTTGCACTAAATATCGTATTGACTTGGGGCAGGACGCTGTCCAGCAAAGGTTTTGAAGGTATTTATTTGTGCCTTCCCCAGTAGGGCATTAATTTTCACAATGTGGAACGACACCCTGATCTCTTTACTACGTTAGCACAAAGGGAGGCATGGGGGCCTTCTGACTCACTACCCATCAAAGCTTAATCTACAATAACAGTTGCTGAGGGTGACAGGGGCATACTGCATTCCCATTTCCTGGTGGAGAAAGCAAAGCCAGACCAGCCTTTGCAGATATGTGCCAGCAAAGTAATATGGTTAGTTGA
Source organism: Rhinopithecus roxellana (assembly GCF_007565055.1). NCBI lineage: Eukaryota > Metazoa > Chordata > Mammalia > Primates > Cercopithecidae > Rhinopithecus > Rhinopithecus roxellana. Next base: position 7,087,039 of record NC_044570.1, read on the forward strand.
CATGGTCTCATGGAAGGCTGTAGAAGGACAAAACATGTGGACTGGTGTGGTCTTGGGGGCTGACTTTCTGAAGCTCTTCAGAAGTCAGGTGTGACCCATCAGTGCAGATGCTGTGCTATTGACACCCAGGGCACCTGATACTGCCCTGTAAGCAGCTGTAACCAGATTGGGTCCCTGGGAGAGGCCAGCAAGCCAAGGAGTGCTCAGTTGGACCACCTTCTTCTGATTGGGAAGACCATCCTACAGAAATTAGATCTAACATTTCCCCAAGGCTAAAATTTCTTATAGGAGAAGGTTGAGCCTAGAGAAATGGCCACCACTCATCACACTTTACTACAGATGCTCTTGCATGAAACCCTTGGGCATTACATGAGCTGGCTTGCACCCTAACTTTTTGCTTGCCTTCTGGGGGCTCAATCTGCAAGAGATGTAGGTCAGCAATCTCTCATTGAAGCCAGCCAAGGATGGAGAATCTGTGCTTTTATGGAAGTTAGGGGTTCACTGTCTGGTGAAGATCAGTGGGTAGATTGCGGACCCTTGGAGGATGGACTGGACTCCTCTCCTTGAGTAAACTGCAGCATATTTGAAATGCAAATATGGCACTTAGTGTTTTCGATTTTTTATTAGTCTGAAGGTAAGAAGAACAGAGCTACTGCAGAGGCCAAGGGAGAAAGATTTTCAGTTGCCCCTGGAGGCTCTGTCCCAGGAGTTGCAAAGTTGCTACTGGCTCAATAGCTATGGCAATGATTGGCTAATGACGTAGTCCTGGACGACCTGCCTTGTGAGGTTATATAAGAAAAAGCTCTCACATAGGAGTCTGGCCACATTTCTGAAGGGCTCTTGAGTGTCCACTGCAGTATCTAGTCACCTCAGATTTTCCAGTACCTGAAGTGATCTCAATGAATTCTTCAAAAACAGGAACAATGGCAGCAAGCCCTTGTCTTTGGGAGCTACACCTCAGGGAGATACACACATTTTCTCAGTCCCAAATTGTTTGGATGAATGGAGGCAAGATGGCGCAGTTCTGGGTTCTTCACCTTCAACTTTCTCGTGCCTGGGAAAGACACAGGTCGACTGCGCAGGCGCAACCCGACCTCCAACAGAGAAAAACCGGAACCCACCTACCCACACCTATTGCCCGGCCCCCAACCCGCCTATGTCCTGCCCTCCCACTCCCAGGCCCAGGACATAAAAGCCGCTCCCAGCGGGCGCGCTGCGCGCACTTCCTCAGCCCCCACTCCTGTCAGGACTGCAGTAACCCTGCCGAAGAGCTCCACCGGGCGACTCTCTCAGCCTCCTTTGCCGGAGGCTGACAGATCTCACCCTCCACACCTTCTTCCCTGAAGCTAGGTGACCAAAAATAAATAAATTTGCAGTTTTTCTCCTAGCCTTGCCGACTCACTGGTCCTTTAATACTTGCCCTGGTGAGCCTGGAAAGCAAATCAGTTTCCTGGAAAGCAAATCAGTTTCCTGGAAAGCAAATCAGTTTCCTAGAAAGCAAATCAGTTGGTGCTGAAACCCAGGAGGAGACCCCTACTCAGGCCTCTAAGGATTGAGGAACCTCCTCCTGCACCCACGCCATGGACGGACCAGGACTTGAGACCCACTTCCCTCACTCTCACGGCCTCTCTGGGGTAAGTGCCCTTGTCTCCTCTTTACCTCCCTCAGCCAAAAATTGTGCGCAGGTCTGAGGCCCACTTTTGAGCCACCAAGTTGCTCAGGAGACCTGTTCAGGATGGAGACGTCCACCTGAAGGTAATCTCCACCTTGGCTCCAAGAGCCTCCAGTATGTCTCTGGTGGCTCCAAAGGACGTTTTGAAGCCAGGCAGAGATCAACTTCCATTTCCATTGTGTCCATTGTGTAAGTAAAGAGGAAACAAATGGGAAACCCCCAGTCCAAGTTTCCAAAGAGCACCCCTTTAGGTTGTCTCCGAGCCAATCTAAAAACTCTACAACTCGAACAAGACCTCCAAAGAAAGCAGTTAATTTTCCACTCCACTGTGGTGTGGACCCAATACAAACTAGACAATCAGTCTCAATGGCCACCAGAGGGCACCCTAGACCACAATGTCTTAACCGACCTCAGCAATTTCTGCCAGCGGCTAGGCAAGTGGTCCGAAATTAATTACATACAAGGCTTTTGCACCTTACGCTCTCGTCCCGACCCGCCCTATACTCCTCCTTCTCTCCCCGCTCTCTCCACCCCCTTTCTTCCTGCCCAGACTCCTCTTCCTTCCTCCTCATCGACTGGTGGCCCACTCGCTCCCGTGCCCCCTTCCACGTCCTCAACCGGCCACTTAGGGTCCCCTATCTCTGCACACACCTGGTCTAAGTGCCCTGCTGACACCCCACTCCTGCCCCACACCCTCCTACAGTGTTAGCACCTTTGCGAGAGGTAGCTGGGGCAGAGGGGGTAGTTAGAGTACATGTCCCTTTTTCACTGGCTGACCTTTCCAAAATTGAGAAGCGTTTAGGGGATTTCTCAGCTAATCCCACTGTATACATAAAGGCATTTAGATACCTTTGTCAGGCCTATGACTTAACTTGGCATGACCTCCAGGTTATCCTAACCTCTACCCTAAACCCTGAGGAGCAAGAGTGCATCCTAGCGGCCGCCAGGCAGCATGCCAACCAACAACATTTAACTGACGCCACCATTCCACTAGGGGAGCAAGCAGTCCCCTCGGCAGACCCAGACTGGGACTACCAAGTAGGCCAGCCTGGGCGCCGTAGGAGAGACATCCTGGTCCAGTGCCTGTTGGCTGGTATGCAAATGGCTTCAAACAAAGCCGTAAATTTTAACAAATTAAAAGAAATTTCTCAAAATCCAGAAGAAAATCCAGCCACATTCTGAAATAGGCTAAATGAGACACTAACCCAATATACCCGGCTAGATCCGGCCTCCCCCACGGGGGCCACCATTTTGGCATCTCATTTCATTTCCCAATCAGGTCCTGACGTTCGCAAACAACTCCAAAAGGTGGAAAACAGTCCTGAGACACCAATACAAGACCTAGTTAAACTAGCCTTTAAGGCCTCTAACTCCAGAGAGGAAATGGCTGAGGCACAGTGGCAGGCTCACCTCAAACAGAAGGTATAGCTCCTAGCAGCAGCTTTACAGCCCACTCGTAACCCCAAACCTGAGAGCACACACCCCACGGACTCCAAGGCTAAAAAAGGAGCCTGCTATAAGTGTGGCAAGGCAGGACACTATGCCAACAGGTGTCCACAAGGCCCCCGAGCCCTAATGCAGCCTTGCTATAAGTGCAAGGCATCAGGACATTGGGCCAGCAAATGTCCTAACCCTTGTCCACCAGCAACCCCCTGCCCTGCTTGCCAACAGGAAGGACACTGGAAGTCTGATTGCCCCACCCTGAGAACAGGTGCCACGTCTCAATGTGACCCCCTTTCCCAGGATCCTGGGAGCTCCTTCCAGCTCCTACATCTGGACAACGATAACTGAAGGTGCCAAGACTCAGGGACCCCCATCACCCTCACCGAGCCGCAGGTAACTCTCCTGGTAGCGGGTAAGACAATTAATTTTTTGATCAACAGTGGGGCTACCTATTCTGTTTTGCCATCCTTCTCTGGACCTAGCCTTCCATCCAATATCTCCGCAGTAGGAGTAAATGGAAGGCCGTCCACTCCGCGAAAAACTCCTCTCCTTAATTGCTGTCTGGCCAACAACTACTTTGCACACTCGTTCCTCATTATACCCTCATGCCCTACCCCCTTATTAGGCTGAGACATCTTGAGCACCTGAAAGGCCTCCATATCCATTCCCACCAACTCATCTACTCCCCTTCAATCCCTTCATGACCTGTTGTTCATGCTTTGTGCATGCACACACATTCCTCCTATGCCGCCCCCACCCCCCATCTTCCCTATTTTTGTACACCCTCAAGTGTGGGACACTTCCATCTCGGTCATAGCGGCCCACCACCCACCAGTTCTTGTCAAGCTCAGAGACTCCACTCATTTCCCAAACCGCCCCCAATTCTCTCTCTCTTCAACACATCTACAAGGTTTAAAGCCAATTATCACGTGGCTACTTAGTCAACATATTCTTGTCCGCACCCATTTCCCCCGTAATACTCCAATACTTCTAGTCAAAAAGGCAGATGGAATGTATAGGTTAGTACAGGATCTTCGGCTAGTCAATGAGGCTATCCATCCAATACACCCTGTAGTTCCCAACCCTTACACCCTTCTGTCCCATATCCCCACCAATTCTACTTACTTTACTGTGCTAGACCTTAAGGATGCTTTCTTTAACATACACCTACACACAGCCTGCCAGTTCCTTTTTGCTTTCACATGGGAAGACCCAGACACACACACCTCCACTCAACTGACATGGACAGTCCTCCCACAAGGGTTCTGGGACAGCCCCCACTTCTTTGGTTAGGCCGTAGCAAAAGACCTGGCCTCCTGCCCCCTCACTAATAGCAAAGTTCTGCAGTATGTAAATGATCTCCTAATCTGTAGCCCTACGAAACAGGACTCTCTTCTAGACACTGCAACTCTCCTCAACCATTTAGGCTCACTGAACACAAGACCCAAATTTCTCGCCAAACCGTCACATACTTGGGAATTGAAATCACCCCAACAACCCGGTCACTAACTACCGACTGTGTGGCCCTAATATGAAACCTTCCCAATCAAGATGCAAAGAAATTCATAGGGGCCTTTGTCCAACCCCAAGTTAATCTCGACTCATTTCAGCAGCTTTAAAGCTTGCCTTCTCTCACAACCCACTCTCTCACTGCCTGATTTCCAGCATCCCTTCCAACTCTTTACAGATGAAAGGCAGAAAGTGGCAGTTGGTCTCTTAGCCCACCCTGTCTGCAGCACCCACCACCCTGTAGCCTATCTATCCAAACAACTAGACCCAACTCTACAAGGCTGGCAACCCTGTCTGCGTGCATTGGCAGTGGCACCCTGCCTGACCCAGGAAGTGAAAAAACTCATTAGAGGCACTAATTTAACAGTCCTCTCCACACACCATCTTCAGGAACTTATGTCTCATAAAAGTATTAGCCACTTAACTCCATCCTGGCTCCAACTTTTCCATCTCTTTTTCATGGAAGACCCCACTGTTACTTTAGAAGTTTGCTCCTCTCTAAATCCAGCCACTTTACTGCCAGACCCTCTTAAACTACCTCATACTAAACATCTTGTCCTGAAGTCCTGGAGGCTCAACCCCACAGCCACCTACACTTGCGTGACCGGCCCCTTCAGAATGCACAACTAACCCTATTTGTGGATGGCAGCTCCTTTATCAACCCTCAAGGAAACAGACAGGCAGGATATGCAGTAGTTACCTCCTCCACCGTTTTAGAGGCAAAACCCCTACCACAAGGGACCACATCACAGCAGGCAGAACTCACTGCACTAACCAAGGCACTCCTCCTATCAAAAGGAAAAACAGTAAACATATACACAGATTCTAAATATGCTTTCCTAATTGCACACACCCATTCAGTCATCTGGAAAGAGAGAGGGTTTTTAACCACCTGCGGTACCCCTATGTTCAACAAAAACCAAATACTCAAACTACTGGATGCACTGTCAGCAACTTCCAAGGTAGCCATTATACATTGTAAAGGCCACAAAACTCCATCTAACCTGGTAGCAGCTGGCAATAATTTTGCCAACACCACTGAAAAATCGGCTGCGGGATTCTCCACCCCCATGCTTCCCTCTATTTGTTTTCTCTCTCCTCAATATAGCCCTATTTACACCCAAGAGGAAAAGGCCAAACTATTACAAAATTCAACAGCCAAACTAACTACAGAGGACTGGATATATATTGATAACAAATTAGTTATTCCTGAAACACAACTCCATACCATTCTAACAGACATACATAATTCTTTACATATAGGACCCAAAGCCTTATACCATTTTCTAAATCCCCTCCTCCACTGTCCAACACTACAAAAACACTTACTTATAATCAACCAGCAGTGCTCTATCTGCCTAAAGACAAATCCTCAAGGCGCATTGTGTAATCCCCATCCCAGCCACCAACTCAGAGGACACCAACCAGGTGAAGACTGGCAAATTGATTTCACACATATGCCAAAACATAAAAAATTCAAACACCTCTTAACCCTTGTGGACACCTTTTCAGGGTGGATAGAGGCCTATCCCACCACAGGAGAAACTGCTAACATTGTTGCTTCAATACTCACTGAACATATTATCGCTAGGTTTGGCCTCCCGGTCACCCTTCAGTCTGACAATGGTCCAGCATTCATCTCCAAGGTAGTCCAACAGGTGGCAGCCCTCCTACACATCACCTGGAAACTCCACATCCCTTATACACCTCAGTCGTCTGGTAAGGTAGAAAACGCTAACGGACTCATCAAACAACAGCTCACCAAACTCTCCCTTGAGACTCAGCAATCATGGGTAACTCTCCTTCCTTTAGCCCTAACCCAGCTGCGAGCAGCCCCATGGAGTCCATCAGGCCTCAGTCTGTTTGAATTAGTTTACGGTTAGCCCCTCACCCTCCAGCAGTTACCCACCCTTTCTTCCCCACTGGCAACTTATCTTCCATACCTCCCCCTCTTGAGACAACTCCTGAGACAACATGCAGAACTAGCACACCCCTCTGCAACAGACACCTATAGCCCACATCTCTCTCTTAGCCCAGGAGACCAAGTATACTTAAAAGATATCCAAGCCAAAGATCTTCAACCCAGGTGGAAAGGTCCCTGTACTGTCCTCCTATCCACATACACAGCAGCCAAACTTCTAGGACACACACACTGGGTCCATATATCACAATTAAAAAAGGCCCCCACAGAAGACAATCAGTGGATATCTACTAGACTTACCCCTACCTGTCTCAAATTCACCAAACTCTCCCAACCACCACATATTCCCTGACCTCTTACGCTTATCGCGATTTCTCACCTTACTCTATATAAACATAACAGAATTCCAATATATTACCCTAGATCCCTCCTTGCCTCCAGATAATAGCCCATCACAGGGGTTTTCCTGCTTACCTTTATAGAACATCTTCAGTGGCAAGGTGTACTCAGTGATTACACTGAAGATGAAGTCCTATTTCATATATATAGTACTATCTTTTTCTTGCATTTCAATCTCTATTACTAACCCAACCTTCATATGGAGATTCTCTATAGTTGAGACCTGGTCACTCAAAAATAAACAGCACTCACAGCTACAAGGCACTGCTGACTGCCCCCCTTCAGGCTGCCAACCCCATCTTACTATAAGTTTCACCCTATCGTGTTGCAGTGCAGCGGAAGCTAAGGCTCTCTGCTTCCTGCATGATCAGACACATTACAATTGTAAGACTTACTGGAAACAAAAGAACTTAGGATGCCCTTATATTTATTGTGAGCTCCATTATGCAACTTCGAGACAGGAGAAACCCACTGCTCTCTTCACTGTTGTGAATCAACGAACCCCCCTTCAATACCAATTAAATATCAAAGACCCATGGGACCCCCGATGGGCAGATGGAGTCAAAGGTGGACTCTACACAGGCTACACAATTCTTAGTTCATTTCCCATGCTACTCTCCTGATAAAAAGAACACTTGTCCAGCAAAGATCCCTTCCTCAAAACATACAAGTCCTACAGAATTTAACCTTAGCCATACAATCACAAGAACAGGCCTTACAAGATCAATTACACTCCTCCAATAAAGACCCCTTCTCATGGTTAAAACTAGTCCATCAAAGGTTAAACCTGACACAGGCAGCCAACATAACAAATCTCTCCCACTGTTTTCTCTGTGCGGCCCTTGAAAGAGACCCCTTAGTGGCAGTCCCTTTACCTACTGTTTTCAAGACTACAACTAACTCTACAAGCGCCTCCCAAAAACTGTTCTTACTCCCAGTCCCATTATACCAAAACCCAGAAAGTCCAGTCCTTCCTTTCTGCTACTCTACTCCAAACACTTCCTGGTGTAATTATACCCAGCCACCTGCTAAGACCCAGAAGTCTCCCATCAGAGGTTATTTCTGGTGCAACAAAATCCTCTTCAAGGTCCTTAATCACACATTCATTGGTCAATCCCTCTGTGTCCCAGTGTCCCTAGTACCTAGTTTAACCTTATATAGCAAAGCAGAAATAGCTGAACTTGTCATACAATTAAACCCTTTTCCTAATGACCTCCAAAAATGGGCTGTCTTCCTTCCCCTAGTCATCAGAGTCTCCCTGGCCTCTTCCCTAGTGGCGTCAGGGCTTGGAACTGGGGCACTAGCCTACTTGGTACAGTCTACCTGATCTCTAACAGCTCAAATTTGAGAGGCCATAGAGGCTTCAGCTGAAAGCCTGGCCTCTCTACAGCATTAAATTACCTCAGTGGCCCAAGTAGCAACAAAGAATAGGCAAGCCTTAGATTTCCTTACTGCCAAAAAAGGAGGAACGTCTCTTCTTAGGAGAAGAATGCTGCTATTACATAAACGAGTCAGGCCTAGTAGACACTAACATTCAAACTCTAAACAGGATTAAAGCAGAATTAAAAACCTACAATACCCCCTTCACCCCTGGACCACTGATATGGCTGCTGCCCATAATACAGCAGATGTTCCCATTCCTAATTCCCATACTAATCCTCTGTTTTGTCTTATGTCTTGCTCCTGTTTTAATCAAATTTCTCCGAGCCAAAGTTCAAGAGATCACGCGCATCACCTTCAACCAGATGCTTCTTCATCCATACGTCCAAATACCAACCATAGACCCCAACCTTAACGATGTCCCCTAGCAGCAGGAAGTAGCCAGACAGACCATGGTACCCCTTATCACTATTGTCAATAAAAGGTTGGACTGTTTGGACGAACGGAGGCAAGATGGTGCAGTTCTGGGTTCTTCACCATCAACTTTCCCGTGCCTGGGAAAGACACAGGTTGACTGCACAGGTGCAACCTGACCTCCGACAGAGAAAAACCGGAACCCACCTAGCCATGCCTACCGCCCGGCCTCCAACCTGCCTGTGTCCTGCCCACTGCCCTCCCACTCCCAGGCCCAGGACATAAAAGCCGCTCCCAGCGGGTGCGCTGCGCGCACTTCCTCAGCTCCCACTCCTGTCGGGACTGCAGGAACTCCACCTGAGAGCTCCACCGGGTCACTCTCTCGGCCTCCTTTGCCGGAGGCTGACAGACCTCACCCTCCACACCTTCTTCCCTGAAGCTAGGTGACCAAAAAACATAAATTTGCAGTTTTGCTCCTAGCCTTGCCTACTCACTGGTCCTTTAATACTCGCCCTGATGAGCCTGGAAAGCAAATCAGTTTCCTGGAAAGCAATTCAGTTTCCTGGAAAGCAAATCAGTTTCTTAGAAAGCAAATCACAAATCACCTGTATGAGGTAGTTGGAGACCATTGTTGAAAAGTCTAGCTCAGTGAGGAGAACATAACTAGGGACCCACTGAAGAAAGCAGTGTAGCCACGTTTTTTAGGACAGCTCTACGTGAAGAGGTACCACTTCCACACCAGCTTATCTGGATTCTCCCAACCCATAAGCCTGAAAAAGGTAAGTCACACAATTATGATAAACGGCAACTCATTCCTCACTCTAGAAATTGTATCCCAAAGAGGTTTCGAAATTGCATCAACCAAAGAGCACCAGTGGTGGTAGCTGGAAACACTAGTCGGAAAGGACTTTCCAGTGAGGAGGAGAAACAAGATTGAAAGCCCGCTTTAACAGGCCATCTGGGCATGTCTTTTAAGAGCACCTGTACTGTGTTAGGATATTTTTTCTGCCTTCATTCAGTTTGGGCTCTTCATAACCTGAAGGCTGGAATGGCTAAGTTGCCCAAGCAGCAAAGATGGTGGCCCAGTCCTCTTTTTGGTAGCTCCATCGCAGGGAGGGGCACTGCTGCTACCAATGGATGGGTGGAATTCTAAGCCAGGAGGTTTTACCCTGTGAGGCACTGTGGAGGTGGGTCCTATGGACCAACACTGCTCAGTCTCCTGGATTCCACCTCTTTCCTCTGGTTATGTATTGGGGTATAACCTCCTGTTCTGCCAGAGTTGCAGCTATTTTTCTGTGGAGCCTGGAAAGTCAGAGTATCTAAGTCTCTTGAATCTCTGCACAGGACTGAGTGGCTGCTCACCTCAGATTCCATGTAGCTCTGCAGTTTAAACTGAAGCTCTTACTGATGTGGGTTCATGAGCAGATCTCCTCATCTGAGGGTTGCAAAGATCTGTTGGAGAATCATGGGTTCCCATGGGCACACAAGCACTCACTGCTTTACCGTGTGAGGAGGTTCCCTTGGCTTCATGTTGTCCCTGGTTGGCCCATTTTCCTGTCTTGCTTTACTTCATTCTCGATAGTTAAGTTGTTTCTTTGGTTAGTCTCAATGCAAGTACCTGGAAGTTTTAGTTGAAGGTGATATATTTATGCATACCTTACATTTCTCTCTGTGAGAACTACACAGTCTAGCTGCTTCTAGTAAGAAATCTTGGTCATTTTATTCTAAAAGAAACCTACGTTTTTATAAAAAGAATTTAGATCAGGCACAGTGCTCAAGCAGCACTTTGGGAGGCTGAGGCAGGCAGATCAGGAGGTCAAGATATGGAGACCATCCTCAACAACATGGTGAAACCCTGCCTTTACTAAAATTACCAAAAAAAAAAAAAAAAATAGCTGAATGTGGTGGATCATGCCCATCCCAGATACTCAGGAGGGTGAGGCAGGTGGATCACTTGAACCCGACAGACAGTGGTTCCAGGGAGTAGAGATCGCACCACGGCACTCCAACCTGGCAACAGGGTGAGTCTCCTCTCAAAACAAACAAGCCAATAAACAAAAAAGGGATTTAGTATTTATTTCAAATGAAAATATTTGTGTAATTTAACTCTTATATTTGATGCTATGTCTTTATTTCTAGAATTTATGTGAAGGTACTTGGTCAATGGTTGCTGCACCAGATTTATGAGACTTTGTTCTATATTAGATCAACAGATTTATATAGTTTCCTTTGGAAGATTAAGAAAACGAAATACTAAGATGAAGAGATTCTAAGTGGAAAGGCCATTTAGTGGTTGGTTTACAGCAGTATCGTAAGTGACAGAATAATGGGAGTGTGGAAAGAGATCATGATAATATTCTCTATAGTAAGAGAAACAATTTGAATTTTAAAATAAAATTGCTTTACTGTTTGCAAATTAAGATAACTAAAATACAGTAAATTTTAAAATGGATTTTTTAATGAGAATGTGTGACCTTAATTTGTTTTAATAAACCAAAATTGTTGTTACTGTGTTAAGGCTGTATTACATCGAATGTGTATCTTGTCGCTGATGTTAACTTATCCCATTTACCCAAGGTTGTAGGTAACAGATAGGAATAATACACTATTGAGTGACAGTGGAAGAACATCTCTAGTGATTCCTTTGTCCGTGGTCTTTAACTTGATTTGGAAACTGTGGTTTCTAAAAATGATCTTTTTGCTTTTTTTGTAACCACAGATTATTATGACAATTGTAATAAAGATAATATGAGTATAATGGAGCTGTTTCTGAATTCTGAAAAAATTTACAAAATTTTATCCTACTTTTTTATGGTGAATATATGACTTCTTTTTTCTGAAAAACACATACAGACCTTTAGTTTGATTTACATTAATTGAAATATACGGGTATATCATTGTAAAATAAACTTTAGGTGTAACAGATTTATAGATAATAATTATATTTCTTTATGGTTGTGTACCTATTTTGAGAGAAAAATTAAAATGTTAAACTGAAACAGATAATTTTACAAGCATTGGTAAGAGCAAACCAGAATCTTTAACCATTTTTTAAAGCAAATCTATTTTCTCTGCTTTGTATTAAATTCATTTATCTAAAATGTTATTTTTCCTTGCTTAGAAACCTCTTGTGAAATTCTCCTTTTTTTCTCTCTGTTTGCCTGTGGCTCACCATAGACGTGATATATAAGTTTATTTTTGTCTAGTTTCATAAAACGTTCTTTGCACAACATCCTCAGAGATTATGAAAGTGACTTTGATAAAATTTAATGATATTCTCAAAATAAGAATTCTATTTAATCCCATTTTTGTTTAGTTATTGTTTATTTTACTATATAAAATTGATGCAATTGAGTTTATTAAAATTATTGCAACAACTTATTTATATAAAGAGTTGAACATTTAATAAGTCATAAAGTCTTTTTGGCATATACATGAAGTAAACAAATATAATACTAGCTACGTAATAGAAGCTACATAATTAGAAATAAATATTGTTTTTGAAATTAGCCTGTGGTCTCAGGTGAAAAATTGAAAATGTCTATAGTAAAGGAATGGCATTAATTCTGCATATGAAGACAGCAAAATTGTACCTATGCTGTATAGTTGCCCCTCCCTATTGAATCAATATGAAGAGATGGGCATTTTAGCAAAACTAGGTGAAAACCTTGTAAGTTTTGGATTGTGTTTCTACATTGAAACATCTACTGAGTGAAGTGGAGGGCAAGTCTATACATTTAGGTTAAGAAAATATGGTTTTAGTTTTTTGCCTCTATATTCAGGCTTAGACAGAATTATCAGGCAATTTTCTTAGGTTTGATTCTAGATTTTTTTTTTTTTTTTTTTTTGAGACAGAGTCTCATTCTGTTGCCCCAGCTGGAGTGCAGGGGCATGATCTCAGCTCACTACAAGCATCCCCTGCCTCCTAGGTTTAAGCAATCCACCTGCCTCAGCCTCCTGAATAGCTTGGACTACAGGTGCCTGCCACCACATTCGGCTATCTATCTGTCTATCTATCGATCGATCGATCGATCGATCGATCGATCGATCTATCCATCCATCCATCTATCTATCTATTTTTTTGTATGTTTAGTAGAGATGTCATTTCATCATGTTAGCCAGGATGGTCTTGATCTCCTGACCTTGTGATCCACTGTCTCAGCCTCCCAAACTTCTGGTATTCCAGGCATAAACTGCATCTGGCCGGGCGCGGTGGCTCAAGCCTGTAATCCCAGCAGTTTGGGAGGCCGAGACGAGCGGATCATGAGGTCAGGAGATTGAGACCATCCTGGCTAACATGGTGAAACCCCGTCTCTACTAAAAAATACAAAAAACTAGCCGGGCGAGGAGGCGGGTGCCTGTAGTCCCAGCTACTGGGAGGCTGAGGCAGAAGAATGGCGTAAACCCGGGAGGCGGAGCTTGCAGTGAGCTGAGAACAGGCCACTGCACTCCAGCCTGGGTGACAGAGCGAGACTCCGTCTCAAAAAATAAATAAATAAATAAAAATATAAATAAACTGCATCTGGATTTAATTCTAGATCTTAACACAGCACACTCTCAATTAATTGTCTCTGAGGATAGAAAAACTGTGTGATATGGGAGAACTATACTAAATATTTGTTATAACCTAAGGATGGTGTCCTTATGCCCTGCTGCCCTGGGCTCCTAGAAGTGTAATTCTGGCAGACATTATGGGAAGACAGAAATAGCAAACAAGCCCAAGTGAAAATGGGGTGTTTGCTAACATTCTCTTCTTAGGAAGTGGTAGGATCAGCTTTCAGTTCTAGGTAGATTATGGGGCATTGGATGATATACTAGAGTTGTTATATTGCATCAGCTTCTAAGAAAACCTGGTTTCTGGCAGCAGTAAAACCCAGTAAGCCTGGCTTTTTTTTTTGACAATTAATTGGGTGAATTTTTAATACTATAAAGGATAGGTTTGTTCTATATATTTTAATTATTCTTTTGCAAGAGCTGTTTGGTTTTATTTCTGCAATAAAGCAGATTCTAAATGTCTTAAAATCCATCCATTATAAGATACTGAAAGATAAGAAAAAAGTAAATTAATGTGTTTTAGTATTCATGGGTAATTTAGCAAGTAATTTTAATCTCTTTTCTACAATCTCTAAGTTTTACTACAAAAGACCAGAACAGATTATTTTCTCTCCTAAATTTTTGGCATCTCTAACAGCATGTTCATAATGTCACTTTCATATATACTATCAATATTAATTGGCAAGGATGTTGATTTCTAAGATAAAATATTTAAGAATTATATTACACAATATGTCCAGTAAAATGTTTTTAAGTGTCTATTTAAAAAAAATTGTCAATTTTGTATTGCATATCTAGCTAAATTTTTTTTAACTCAGGATGAGATGTGAAACAATTTATACAAGTAATATAAACTAAGTTTACTTATTTAAGAAATCTAATTACATTTTTTCATTTGTGTAGTTTTTTTTAAGTTTTACCTCTAAAACAGATAATTATTTATAAAAACACAAAAAGGCAATTATTGGCATGAAAATAGATTTGAAGAAAATAAAAGGTTTGTATTATGATCAAAATAAAATAATATAAACGGCAAACATCTTAATATTCATTTTTTACACATAATTGGGCAAAAGTAATTCTGAGTTAGTAATGTTCAGAAAATACTATTAGTTGTATGTCTGAGACTCTCTTACGACTTTGGCAATTTGAGAACCTCCAGCACAGGCTGAGGATTCCCTACGCATTCCTTCCAGGAGCACATCCCATGGAAATGAAGCAGAAGGCCATGTCCACAAAGATAAATGGATGCTTACCTCATAGATACCAGGGGTGCAGGTTATAGAAAAAGTAAGCCCTACTTTGAGGTCCATGAAAAACTATGAACACCATCCTAGAAAAGGGGTCTGGAGCTGCACTTAGTTCTCCTACCTGAAGGGACTTCAGAGGGCCCCTGGGAGAAGCCAGCCTAGGTGCCCTGTCCTGTCCCTGTCCCTTGAGCCCAGCTTCACATGGTGGGTTTTTCCACAAATAAATCAGGATGGCAATGCCAAATACAACTTTACTAGATCAAGAGTGTCAAGCCCCACACCCATCTTGGCAACATGATTTATTGATTAAATAGTCAATAAATTAGAGCAGAATATGCTGTCTTGATTGCCTGAGATCCCGTTTTATGAAAAATCCTGGGTGGCACGTGCCTAAAAGTGGGCACTGTGCAATGGCCTGATGAACATAGGGTAAGCTGCCAGTCACTGAGGGTCTTTCATTTCCCATGTTATTGATGAGTAAATTGAGCCCCCAAAACCACAAGTCAGAAGGCATAAAAGCACTTGGCTGAGGCATCACCTTTTTTCTTCACGGGCTCCAATAATTCACAGACCTCTCACTGGGCATATCTTGAGAAATATCCATCTTCCTTGTGAGTGTAGACACAGAAGCAGCCGGTCATGTGTGGTAAGCCAACCCACAGACACATATGCGGGCCCACCTGGGCTGTCTCACTCTACTGGCCTGTGTAACACAACTGAAATTCCAGAATCCAGGATTTATATTTGGCTCAGAATTTAAGAGTTCGGCACCCATGCCAGAGCAGAAGTGGGCCTGTTAATTCCACCCCACAAGGCCCCAATCAGAGAACTGGCTTGGCTTTTCAGCTGCACCCTCATGGTGTGGTTACTGTTTCAAGCAGTTCCCATTCTGTTCCTGCCTCCAATTATTTTACGTGAATTTGTTATTTATACCAGATCTTTCTCTACCCCTCTCATCCTATGGTTTTGGAAATTTCTCTGAAGACTGCATGAGCTAAACATTAAAAGTCACAGTGTTCTAGCCTACTCAGGCTGTGCCAGGAAGAGATCTCTCAAGCTATCTTGACACTTAAGAGTCATGTATAAATAGTATCAACTACAGGAGGAGGGCTGTCACATACTCCAACTCTTTTAAGTTCTCCAAACCAAAAGATACATTAGAAAGACAAGGAAAATATGAAAAAAGATTTTCAGTTCTGTTTATTAAAGAGGAACCTCAGCCTGGTCAGACTGAAGCACAATTTCAGGGTCCGGTCCTGCATATCCAACTTTGGAAAATAGTGGAACTAGGGTCCCAGAATGTCGTGGTTTAATAAAAATCTGGAGAAAAGGCACCTCAGCAGCTTGTACACACCCAGTCAACCCTGTAACAGAAATATACCCTACCAACAAGAAGCTTTCTCATTAACTTTGACCACTGTACCAGGAATGTGCACACACATCAGCCGTTTTAGATACTCTCCTGTTAACCCAATGACTCAAGAAAGAGCAAAAACTCTTTTGAATCTAGAATATTAGGAAGGAGAACTTCCATTGTCTGAATGATCCTGCAAGATGGACACAACTGACAGTGTTAACTTGACGTGAGCATACCTGGAGACTGACCCTATATAATAAATGCTTCTGAGTGTTCAGAGTTCAAAGTTAAAAAATCTAGTAGTGGCCAACTTCTAAAGATTATTCTTTATCTATGAGGAACATCTGAGTCCCTGGTCTGTCCCATCCAGTGGCACAGAATACAGGCCACACAGGAAATTGAGGCCATTTATTTTTATTTAAATGAAGGCTGACTGGTGAAAGATTGTTTGAAAAAAAGTGCTAAATAAAAATGCTATACATACTGTATGATTTTTGCAAGTGGGCATGTTATCCTGCTAAGACCACTGACACTGGACTTTCTCCCCTTTATATAAGTTTCCAGTAAAATGCCATATCTCATTCACTGATTCTGAGTCTCTTCTTTGACATCTTGAACCTAGTGTCATTTCCAAAACAGTCGAATATGACACAACTTACACTGTATTAAGGAAAGATTTCGGACTCTACTCAGTGTGTTTCCAAGCTCACCAAGGCATCAGCTAAAGAAGGATGCAGCTATTCTTTTTACCACTCTTAACAGGCCTCTTTACTTTAGACACACAATCAAGAAAAAAGACTAAGAAGCACATCATGGTCAGAAGCAAGATTAATGCCAGAATAAACAGTGGCCACTTGGAAAAGCAAAAGGGATCATTTTTATTTCTTCTGTGAGCGGCTCTTAACTTATTTCATGACTTCCTGGCTTCAGTAATGGTTTTTAAGCTCCATCCTGCCTCTGGAGAAATCATGGGCCCTGGCTGATAAACACCTTCATTTAATCCTGCTTCAACAAAGCTTTATCTTGACAAATACGACCTCTGTGATTATGAACTTCTAAGCAATCTGAACAACGCACAATCTGAAAACCTATGAAACCCTCAAACCTAGGTCTGAGGGAAACAATTTCTCACTTTTTCCCTTTTCAAGATCAAAAAATTGTGATGGTAGACAAATGGGCAGAAGAAGACAGCATACTGTAATTGCTCATGATATGAGTTTACAACCAGGAATGTTTTAATCCCAGGTGTAAGAGTTCCAAATGAAAAACAGAAATTGCTTCACAACATCTTTATGATTGATTGCATATTTTTTTCTTTTTTTCTTTTTATTATACTTTAAGGTCTAGGGTACATGTGCACAATGTGGAAGTTTGTTACATATGTATACATGTGCCATGTTGGTGTGCTGCACCCATTAACTCATCATTTACATTAGATATATCTCCTAATGCTATCCCTCCCCCAACCCTTCTCACAATAGGACCCGGTGTGTGATGTTCACCTTCCTGTGTCCAAGTGATCTCATTGTTCAATTCCTACCTATGAGTGATAATATGCGGTATTTGGTTTTCTGTCCTTGCCATAGTTTGCTGAGAATGATGGTTTCCAGCTGCATCCATGTCCCTACAAAAGACATGAACTTACTCCTTTTTATGACTGCATAGTATTCCATGGTGTATATGTGCCACATTTTCTTAATTCAGTCTGTCACTGATGGACATTTGAGTTGATTCCAAGTCTTTGCTGTTGGATTGAACATTTTTCTGTCCTACTGAGGAGTCTTCACTGAGGATGTTTCCATTGAGAATACAGAGATAAAAGCAGGAAAAAGTAAAGTAGCAACTCTATGAAATGGTTAGGTAAAATGTAGAACTGTTCATCTTCTCACATCAGTCGCATTTTTACATATATTTGTATGTATATCTACTCATAAAGCTTACATTCTTATAATAAATTAATTGTATATCAAGTTAAATGGGAAACAAAAATTTAACCAGGCGTGTGGATCTTACCTGTAATCATAGCACTTTGGGAGGCCAAGGCAGGTGGATCACTTGAGGTCAGGAATTTGAAATTAGCCTTGCCGACATTGTGAAACCATGTCTACTAAGCGTATGAAAAAATGGTGGGCACCTGTAATCTCAGCTACTGGGGAAGCTGAGGCAGAAGAATCACTGGAATCTGGGAAGCAGAGGCTGAGATTGCATCACTGCACTCCCATCTTGGCAACAGAGCAAGGATCCATCTCAAAAAAAATTTTGTTTAACAACAAAAAGACACATATATGTTCCAGACATGTTTTGATGAAGTAGAGTGGGTGTGACCCTTTAAAAAAAAAAAAAAAAAAAAAAAAGGAGCAACAGTCAGTGCCCTGGATTATATGTGGGAGATCCAATGGGACACAAATAAAGAAAGATGCAGTCAGGGCCTCGGCTAAGCAACACTGAGGCTGGCTGGGGGCTTCTGAACACTGTAGAAATGACCCATAACACTTAATGCTAGTTAGATGGGCCTGTAACAATGAAAGACCTGCCCAGGGATCTTAGCAATACTACCAGTAGGCCCAGAATATATCCTGGATTGGAGACTCCTGGGGTAGTGTGGCTTCCAGAGAGCCTCAGCAAATGAGTCTTGACCACTATGACTGGGCCAATTTAAAATAGTTCATCTTTTCTGTTTTACAAAGAAAAGTATAGAAATATAAAGTGAAAAAAAAATCAAGAGGAATAAAATCTAGAAATAAATTTGAAGTAATAGAAGATTAGTAAGGACAAATAAACAAATGAAATAGAGAAAAATAAAGAGAAATGTAATTAAGGTGCGTGAAATTAAAATGAACATGAAAATATACCATAAATATGTGCAAATTGAGAGGAATAAAGAGAAATGAAATAATTTGCAATAAAATGAAAGTTAAAATGAGGAGAAAAATGAAAATAAAAAAGAGAATGGAGAGAAAAATAAAACAATATGAAATGATATGAATGGAAATAAATAAAATAAACAAAAATAAATTCAATAAAATATTACACACAAGATAAAAAATTGGAGAAATTTTGAAGTGAAGAGAATGTAATGAGGAAAATAAAAAGAAAAATAGAAATAAAGTTAAATTAACAGAAAGAAGTGAGATAAACAACAAAGAGAAAGAAAATAAAGATAAAGGCAAATATACAGACAAATAAAAGGTTACAAAGAGAAATAATGCCTAGGGATAATCTACAAAATATTTCACCCAACAATAGCCTAATATATAATGTTTCTAATTGCTAGGCACTTTAATTATACTTTAAGTTCTAGGGCACCTGTGCACAATGTGCAGGTTTGTTACATATGTCAACCAGTTTCTCCAATTCTGTCTTATTGCAAAGAAAATAAATTATTATTACATGGATTCAAACAGCTATGTTGCCAGAAGTTAAGAAAACATACAACTACTTTTCAAATTCTGAAGAAGTTAGGCAGAGAGAAAAATATGCTCCCTATTTTGCTCACAGAAGTATACGTTAGTCAATTATCAAAGGCTGTCAATAGCTCAGAAGAAGATTCCTTGGCTCTGGTAAACAATACAAGGATCAGTAATGTTACACGCAAAAGTCAGAAAGACTACTTCATGTTTTTATTACTAGAGTCCATTCAGTTAACTTTTTTTTAATATTCCTGAACTTTTTAGCTCTTCATGCATCCTGTACATTTTTCCTGCATTCCAATGTCACAAGCTCCAAATTTATCAGAAGCCTTCATTTGAAAGCATTTGTAAAAATTCTATGGCTGATTTAAAAACATTTTTTGAAAGAAATAGTTTGAAAGAAGACAAGAATTGTCTGTGTATAACAAAATGTCCAGAGTAGTTACAGTCAGAAATAAACACAAAAACTTTTACTTATCTCTGTGATTTACAATAACTTAACATAATGTCCTTAATTGTTGTTGGTTGCATGTATTTCAGACATTAGAATTTTAGAGATCCCACATAATTTTGAAACATGTATCAGTATTTTTTACCAAAATATGATCTAAAGAATATTGAATACCAGTTTGTCAATTCCATTAACGAAACATGACATACATGACATATAATTTTGTTTGCCTCTTTTGTGGATACCATAAAAGCCTTCTTTAGTATGCAAAAGCCAGGAATTAGGAAAGACAATTGTGTAACTGCAGTTTGATTTTGAGAAAGATGTTACATGTTAGAGGTTTAAAACACATGGTGTTATGAACTAAAATTCCATATGAACATAAATTACTTATTTAACAAAAATGATGACTTAGAAATATAAAAAGTAAAAACTTTCATAATTCTTTACAAATTTTGCTAAACAGAAAATTAGTGCCTTAAAACTACAATGTTGTGCTTTTATATTTATTTTTACAATCCTTCCACAACTTACTTGAACTTTTGGCTTTATCTTATTGAAATCAAAACCATTGTTTAACCCTAGGAAAGAATTTATATTTTCATGCCTTCTTTTAATCTTTTCTTAAAAACGTATTTATTGTTCTTACACATATTGTACGTAAATCTACTTCCAGTGGTTTCAATTACATGTTACAATGGTAATTTATAGTGATTTTAACTTTAATGTAAAACCAGGTAAATTGTTTTAATTATGGGCTGGGTGCAGCCAAGGGTTTGGCTCCTTTCTGCATAGTTAAGAATGTGGCTGGCCGGGCCCGGTGGCTCAAGCCTGTAATCCCAGCACTTTGGGAGGCCGAGACGGGCGGATCACGAGGTCAGGAGATCGAGACCATCCTGGCTAACACGGTGAAACCCCGTCTCTACTAAAAACTACAAAAAACTAGCCGGGCGAGGTGGCGGCACCTGTAATCCCAGCTACCCGGGAGGCTGAGGCAGGAGAATGGCGAGAACCCGGGAGGCGGAGCTTGCAGTGAGCTGAGATCCGGCCACTGCACTCCAGCCTGGGTGACAGAGCGAGACTCTGTCTCAAAAAAAAAAAAAAAAAAAAAAAAAAAAAAAAAAGAATGTAGCTAATTCCATTTTTCCTCACTCCTTACCATTGTGAAGCAAAGTTGAACTGTTCTAAAAAAAAAAAAAAAAAAAAAAAAAAAAAAAAAAAATTGTAACCTTAAAACATTTAGCAAACCTAGTGCCTATCCTGCATAATTTAATACATCTACTCATATATTGATGACATTGTGTTTTACTCATTATCTTTAAGGTTATTTTCATTTCTCAAATATTAAAGTCATGTGAACTAAAAGGTACACAGCCTTTTCCTTCTCTTCAAAAAATAATTGATCCAAGCGTTTATCATTCATAAGTAAATTTATTGAAGCTCTTTTTTATAGACATCACACATACATCACATATATGATTACACTGGCAGGCAGAAGAAAAACTCAGTAGCCATAAAATTTTTAATTGGCAATATCCTGATTGAATTACGTGCCTCTCATGCATGCATTCGAGTGCCAAGACAAAATGAAAAAAAAAAAAAAAAAAAAGAATTCAATTGGCTGAGAAAAAAACTTTTCCCAGTAAAACAAGATCTCAGAAGAGAAAAACATAAAAGTATTTTAACTATACCTATAATTTGGATATCTACTTTTTATTAAGTTGAGCAGCTTTTAACAAAATCCTTTTAAACTCCTTGTTGCCTGACTCTAGCAGCACCAAGCAGTCAGTATTTCCGGCTTTCAAATTTTACCAAAGGTAACTTACCAGGTGTTTAGGAAAAAAAAAATTAAGGTCATTAATGAAGGGGAAGAGAGCCCACAAATTCTCAAAGTTACATGCTGATATGAAACCAGAAGGGACTCGTTCTCAAAGCCAGGATTAAACCTGGGCCACCATTGCAAAATGTCAAAGGCCGTAAGAAAACATTGCAAAGTGGTTACAGGTTGTGCTGCTAAAAACATGAAACAACATGGAGGCCTGCAACAAAATTTTCTAACAACCATAGATGGTGACACACAAAGCATACCAAATTGGCCATAGCTCAAGAGCAACCTCACAAATACCCTTTCACAATTAAAACTCTACAAAGAATTATAAGCAGTGATCATTGGGGGCCTAGTCCAGCCCAACATTTTCTAAAAACAAAAATAAAAGCCTTTTGCATAAAAGTCAGCAGCTGACAGGTCAAAAAAAGAAAAAAACAAACAAACAAACAAGAGACCTAAGTGTAAATCAGGGGAGAAAATTTTTATCCTTATGCCAATGGGTTCCCTCAACAGAGAGAAAAACTTAATTGCTATTGGATGAGGCTAGATCTCTTGGCTGATGAAGGTAAAGACACCTTGAATACCTGTCATTTTCTAGCCACGAAGAGATGGGGTAAGGAGCTGCCATTCACCTGTGCATCTTGCATGTACCTGTAGCTGTTGTGGGGGGTGATGCACAGTTTATTCTACCCTCAGGTGACGTCCAAGTATGAAAAGGCTTACAAACAAAAGAGAAAAAGATTTTTTGACTTGCATCTTACCATTCCTCAATCCCCACGTCTAGATACAAGGATTTTGTAGAATTTTTTTCATATTTTACCTAAAACTAGGATATTTTTAAATCACCAAGAATGATTTGGCTAACAGACACACTGAAAGGTGAGAATTAAGTTTATTGGGCAAAAAGAACAACAACAACAAAAACAACAACAAACTGTCAGCAAAGTGAGAGGGCCCTCCTGTTAACAGGCCCCCATCTCACATATTGATGAACACCAGGTCACCACAGAACAACTGAATATTCCAGGTTCCTCTCCTGCCTAAACTGTGAATTTCCATTACTCCTTTTCCTTTTACCAGGGCACAGATGGGCATTATTCAGAGAGAAACAATCAGGAAAGGGTGAGCTTCATCTGAAACCAGTAGTCCAGTTTCTCAGCCTTCAGGGTGTTTTAGGCTTGAAGGCGAAGTGATGCCCAGAACTCTTGACTGTCTCCTATGTGTATCACTCAAAATGAGAAAAGTTATCTTGGCTGTCTCCTGTCTCTATCATTCAAAATGAGACAGGAACAAAGTGGTTGGAGAACATTGAATATTAAAATGATAAAAAATAAAGTGGAACCTTACCACAAGCATGAACTTATATTGAAGTAAGGCAATGTTTATAGATGTTGTGAGTAAATATTTTCTTAAATATTTTTTCCGATGTTTATTCTTGGCATGTGAAAATGCTCCTACTAATATTTTGGTGTTAATTCGGTATTCTGACACTTTTCTAAATTTCTTTATTAATTCTCAATGTTTTTAGTGTGGTATTTAAGTTTTGCTATATAGACAATTATACGATATGAAATAAAGACAATTTGATTTTTTCCTTTTTTATTTGGGTTGATTTTATTTCTTTCTCTTGCATAAATGATCTTGCTGGGAATTGCATTACACCATTGAACAAAAGTGGTGAAAGTAGAAATCACTTTCTCATTTACAGTCTTTTTTTTGTTTTTTTATACTTTAAGTTCTAGGGTACATAAGCATAACGTGCAGGTTTGTCACATATGTATATTGGTGCCATGTTGGTGTGCTGCAGCCATCAACTCGTCAGCACCCATCAATTCATCATTTATATCATGTATAACTCCCCAATGCAATCCCTCCCCCCTCCCCCCTCCCCATGATAGGCCCCAGTGTGTGATGTTCCCCTTCTCGAGTCCAAGTGATCTCATTGTTCAGTTCCCACCTATGAGTGAGAACATGCGGTGTTTGGTTTTCTCTTCTTGTGACAGATTGCTAAGAATGATGGTTTCCAGCTGCATCCATGTCCCTACAAAGGACGCAAACTCACCCTTTTTTATGGCTGCGTAGCATTCCATGGTGTATATGTGCCACATTTTCTTTTTTTTTTTATTTTTTATTTTTTATTTTTTATTATACTTTAAGTTCTAGGGTACATGTGCATAACGTGCAGGTTTGTTACATATGTATACTTATGCCATGTTGTTGTGCTGCACCCATCAACTCGTCAGCACCCATCAATTCATCATTTATATCATGTATAACTCCCCAATGCAACCCCTCCCTCCTCCCCCCTCCCCCCTCCCCATGATAGGCCCCAGTGCGTGATGTTCCCCTTCCCGAGTCCAAGTGATCTCATTGTTCAGTTCCCACCTATGAGTGAGAACATGTGGTGTTTGGTTTTCTCTTCTTGTGATAGTTTGCTAAGAATGATGGTTTCCAGCTGCATCCATGTCCCTACAAAGGACGCAAACTCATCCTTTTTTATGGCTGCATAATATTCCATGGTGTATATGTGCCACATTTTCTTAATCCAGTCTGTCACAGATGGACATTTGGGTTGATTCCAAGTCTTTGCTATTGTGAATAGTGCCGCAATAAACATACGTGTACATGTGTCTTTGTAGTGGAATAATTTATAATCCTTTGGGTATATACCCAGTAGTGGGATGGCTGGGTCATATGGTACATCTAGTTCTAGATCCTTGAGGAATTGCCATACTGTTTTCCATAATGGTTGAACTAGTTTACAATCCCACCAACAGTGTAAAAGTGTTCCTATTTCTCCACATCCTCTCCAACACCTGTTGTTTCCTGACTTCTGAATGATTGACATTCTAACTGGTGTGAGATGGTATCTCATTGTGGTTTTGATTTGCATTTCTCTGATGGCGAGTGATGATGAGCATTTTTTCATGTGTCTGTTGGCTGTATGAATATCTTCTTTTGAGAAATGTCTGTTCATATCCTTTCCCCACTTTTTGATGGGGTTGTTTGTTTTTTTCTCGTATATTTGTTTGAGTTCTTTGTAGATTCTGGATATTAGCCCTTTGTCAGATGAGTAGGTTGCAAAAATTTTCTCCCATTCTGTAGGTTGCCTGTTCACTCTGATGGTAGTTTCCTTTGCTGTGCAAAAGCTCTTTAGTTTAATTAGATCCCATTTGTCAATTTTTGCTTTTGCTGCCGTTGCTTTTGGTGTTTTAGACATGAAGTCCTTGCCCATGCCTATGTCCTGAATGGTACTACCTAGATTTTCTTCTAGGGTTTTTATGGTATTAGGTCTGACATTTAAGTCTCTAATCCATCTTGAATTAATCTTCGTATAAGGGGTAAGGAAAGGATCCAGTTTCAGCTTTCTACTTATGGCTAGCCAATTTTCCCAGCACCATTTATTAAATAGGGAATCCTTTCCCCATTTCTTGTTTCTCTCAGGTTTGTCAAAGATCAGATGGCTGTAGATGTGCGGTATTATTTCTGAGGACTCTGTTCTGTTCCATTGGTCTATAGCTCTGTTTTGGTACCAGTACCATGCTGTTTTGGTTACTGTAGCCTTGTAGTATAGTTTGAAGTCGGGTAGCGTGACGCCTCCAGCTTTGTCCTTTTGACTTAGGATTGTCTTGGCAATGCGGGCTCTTTTTTGGTTCCATATGAACTTTAAAGCAGTTTTTTCCAATTCTGTGAAGAAACTCATTGGTAGCTTGATGGGGATGGCATTGAATCTATAAATAACCTTGGGGAGTATGGCCATTTTCACGATATTGATTCTTCCTATCCATGAGCATGGTATGTTCTTCCATTTGTTTGTGTCCTCTTTGATTTCACTGAGCAGTGGTTTGTAGTTCTCCTTGAAGAGGTCCTTGACATCCATTGTAAGCTGGATTCCTAGGTATTTTATTCTCTTTGAAGCAATTGTGAATGGAAGTTCATTCCTAATTTGGCTCTCTGCTTGTCTGTTACTGGTGTATAAGAATGCTTGTGATTTTTGCACATTAATTTTGTATCCTGAGACTTTGCTGAAGTTGCTTATCAGCTTAAGGAGATTTTGGGCTGAGACGATGGGGTTTTCTAAATATACAATCATGTCATCTGCAAACAGGGATAATTTGACTTCTTCTTTTCCTAACTGGATACCCTTGATTTCTTTCTCTTGCCTGATTGCCCTAGCCAGAACTTCCAACACTATGTTGAATAGGAGTGGTGAGAGAGGGCATCCCTGTCTTGTGCCAGTTTTCAAAGGGAATTTTTCCAGTTTTTGCCCATTCAGTATGATATTAGCTGTGGGTTTGTCATAAATAGCTCTTATTATTTTGAGGTACGTTCCATCAATACCGAATTTATTGAACGTTTTTAGCATGAAGGGCTGTTGGATGTTGTCAAAAGCCTTTTCTGCATCTATTGAGACAATCATGTGGTTCTTGTCTTTGGTTCTGTTTATATGCTGGATTACGTTTATTGATTTGCGAATGTTGAACCAGCCTTGCATCCCAGGGATGAAGCCCACTTGATCATGGTGGATAAGCTTTTTGATGTGCTGCTGAATCCGGTTTGCCAGTATTTTATTGAGAATTTTTGCATCAATGTTCATCAGGGATATTGGTCTAAAATTCTCTTTTTTTGTTGTGTCTCTGCCAGGCTTTGGTATCAGGATGATGTTGGCCTCATCAAATGAGTTAGGGAAGATTCCCTCTTTTTCTATTGATTGGAATAGTTTCAGAAGGAATGGTACCAGCTCCTCCTTGTACCTCTGGTAGAATTCAGCTGTGAATCCATCTGGTCCTGGACTTCTTTTGGTGGGTAGGCTATTAATTGTTGCCTCAATTTCAGAGCCTGCTATTGGTCTATTCAGGGATTCAACTTCTTCCTGGTTTAACCTTGGGAAAGTGTAAGTGTCCAGGAAATTATCCATTTCTTCTAGATTTTCTAGTTGATTTGCGTAGAGGCGTTTATAGTATTCTCCGATGGTAGTTTGTATTTCTGTGGGGTCAGTGGTGATATCCCCATTATCATTTTTTATTGCATCTATTTGATTCCTCTCTCTTTTCTTCTTTATTAGCCTTGCTAGTGGTCTGTCAATTTTGTTGATCTTTTCAAAAAACCAACTTCTGGATTCATTGATTTTTTGGAGGGTTTTTTGTGTCTCTATCTCCTTCAGTTCGGCTCTGATCTTAGTTATTTCTTGCCTTCTGCTAGCTTTTGAATGTGTTTGCTCTTGCCTCTCTAGTTCTTTTAATTGTGATGTTAGAGTGTCAATTTTAGATCTTTCCTGCTTTCTCTTGTGGGCATTTAGTGCTATAAATTTCCCTCTACACACTGCTTTAAATGTGTCCCAGAGATTCTGGTATGTTGTATCTTTGTTCTCATTGGTTTCAAAGAACATCTTTATTTCCGCTTTCATTTCGTTATGTACCCAGTAGTCATTCAGGAGCAGGTTGTTCAGTTTCCATGTAGTTGAGCGGTTTTGATTGAGTTTCTTAGTCCTGAGTTCTAGTTTGATTGCACTGTGGTCTGAGAGACAGTTTGTTATAATTTCTGTTCTTTTACATTTGCTGAGGAGTGCTTTACTTCCAATTATGTGGTCAATTTTGGAATAAGTGCGATGTGGTGCTGAGAAGAATGTATATTCTGTTGATTTGGGGTGGAGAGTTCTATAGATGTCTATGAGGTCCGCTTGGTGCAGAGATGAGTTCAATTCCTGGATATCCTTGTTAACTTTCTGTCTCGTTGATCTGTCTAATGTTGACAGCGGAGTGTTGAAGTCTCCCATTATTATTGTATGGGAGTCTAAGTCTCTTTGTAGGTCTCTAAGGACTTGCTTTATGAATCTGGGTGCTCCTGTATTGGGAGCATATATATTTAGGAGAGTTAGCTCTTCCTGTTGAATTGATCCCTTTACCATTATGTAATGGCCTTCTTTGTCTCTTTTGATCTTTGATGGTTTAAAGTCTGTTTTATCAGAGACAAGGATTGCAGCCCCTGCTTTTTTTTGTTCTCCATTTGCTTGGTAGATCTTCCTCCATCCCTTTATTTTGAGCCTATGTATGTCTCTGCATGTGAGATGGGTCTCCTGAATACAGCAGACTGATGGGTCTTGACTCTTTATCCAGTTTGGCAGTCTGTGTCTTTTAATTGGAGCATTTAGTCCATTAACATTTAAGGTTAATACTGTTATGTGTGAACTTGATCCTGCCATTATGATATTAACTGGTTATTTTGCTCATTAGTTGATGCAGTTTCTTCCTAGTCTCGATGGTCTTTACATTTTGGCATGTTTTTGCGATGGCTGGTACCGGTTGTTCCTTTCCATGTTTAGGGCTTCCTTCAGGGTCTCTTGTAAGGCAGGCCTGGTGGTGACAAAATCTCTAAGCATTTGCTTATCTGTAAAGGATTTTATTTCTCCTTCACTGATGAAACTTAGTTTGGCTGGATATGAAATTCTGGGTTGAAAATTCTTTTCTTTAAGAACGTTGAATATTGGCCCCCACTCTCTTCTGGCTTGTAGAGTTTCTGCCGAGAGATCTGCTGTTAGTCTGATGGGCTTCCCTTTGTGGGTAACCCGACCTTTCTCTCTGGCTGCCCTTAAGATTTTTTCCTTCATTTCAACTTTGGTGAATCTGGCAATTATGTGTCTTGGAGTTGCTCTGCTGGAGGAGTATCTTTGTGGCGTTCTCTGTATTTCCTGAATTTCAATGTTGGCCTGCCCTACTAGGTTGGGGAAGTTCTCCTGGATGATTTCCTGAAGAGTGTTTTCCAACTTGGTTCCATTTTCCCCCTCACTTTCAGGCACCCCAATCAGACGTAGATTTGGTCTTTTTACGTAATCCCATACTTCTTGCAGGCTTTGCTCATTTCTTTTTCTTCTTTTTTCTTTTGGTTTCTCTTCTCGCTTCATTTCATTCATTTGATCTTCAATCGCTGATACTCTTTCTTCCAGTTGATCGAGTCGATTACTGAAGCTTGTGCATGTGTCACGTATTTCTCGTGTCATGGTTTTCATCTCTGTCATTTTGTTTATGATCTTCTCTGCATTAATTAGTCTAGTTGTCAATTCTTCCACTCTTTTTTCAAGATTTTTAGTTTCATTGCGCTGGGTACGTAATTCCTCCTTTAGCTCTGATAAGTTTGATGGACTGAAGCCTTCTTCTCTTCTCTCGTCCAAGTCATTCTCTGACCAGCTTTGATCCGTTGCTGGCGATGGGCTGCGCTCCTTTGCAGGGGGAGATGCGCTCTTATTTTTTGAATTTCCAGCTTTTCTGCCCTGCTTCTTCCCCATCTTTGTGGTTTTATCTGTCTCTGGTCTTTGATGGTGGTGACGTACTGATGGGGTTTTGGTATAGGTGTCCTTCCTGTTTGATAGTTTTCCTTCTGACAGTCAGAAGGACTGTCTGTTGGTCTGTTGGAGATTGCTTGAGGTCCACTCCAGACCCTGTTTGCCTGGGTAATCAGCAGCAGAGGTTGCCGAAGATAGAATATTGCTGAACAGCGAGTGTACCTGTCTGATTCTTCCTTTGGAAGTTTCCTCTCAGGGGTGTACTCCACCCTGTGAGGTGTGGGGTGTCAGACTGCCCCTAGTGGGGGATTTCTCCCAGCTAGGCTACTCAGGGGTCAGGGACACACCTGAGCAGGCAGTCTGTCCGTTCTCAGATCTCAACCTCCGTGTTGGGAGATCTACGGCTCTCCCCAAAGCTGTCAGACAGAGTCGTTCGCGTCTGCACCGGCTCCTGCTACTTCCCCTGTTGGTCTTCAGCTGTGCGCTGTCCCCAGAGGTGGAGACTACAGAGACAGGCAGGCTTCCTTGAGCTGCTGTGAGCTCCACCCAGTTCGAGCTTCCCAGCGGCTTTGTTTACCTGCTTAAGCCTCAGCAATGGCGGGCGCCCCTCCCCCAGCCTCGCTGCTGCCTTGCGGATAGATCGCCGCAGACTGCTGTGTTAGCAGTGAGGGAGGCTTCGTGGGCGTGGGACCCTCCCGGCCAGGTATGGGTATAATCTCCTGGTGTGCCTGTATGCTTACAGCGCAGTATTGGGTTGGGAGTTACCCGATTTTCCAGGTGTTGTGTGTCTCAGTTCCCCTGGCTAGGAAAACGGATCCCCTTCCCCCTTGCGCTTCCAGGTGAGGCGATGCCTCGCCCTGCTTCAGCTCTCGCTGGTCAGGCTGCAGCAGCTGACCAGCACCGATTGTCCGGCACTCCCAGTGAGATGACCCCAGTACCTCAGTTGAAAATGCAGAAATCACCGGTCTTCTGTGTCGCTCGCTCTGGGAGTTGGAGACTGGAGCTGTTCCTATTCGGCCATCTTGCTCCGCCCCCGTCGTGCCACATTTTCTTAATCCAGTCTGTCACAGATGGACATTTGGGTTGATTCCAAGTCTCTGCTATTGTGAATAGTGCCACGATAAACATACGTGTGCATGTGTCTTTATAGTAGCATGATTTATAATCCTTTGGGTATATACCCAGTAGTGGGATGGCTGGGTCATATGGTACATCTAGTTCTAGATCCTTGGGGAATTGCCATACTCTTTTCCATAATGGTTGAACTAGTTTACAATCCCACCAACAGTGTAAAAGTGTTCCTATTTCTCCACATCCTCTCCAACAACTGTTGTTTCCTGACTTCTTAATGATTGCCATTCTAACTGGTATGAGATGGTATCTCATTGTGGTTTTGATTTGCATTTCTCTGATGGCGAGTGATGATGAGCGTTTTTTCATGTTGTCTGTTGGCTGTATGAATGTCTTCTTTGAGAAATGTCTGTTCATATCCTTTGCCCACTTTTTGATGGGGTTGTTTTTTTTCTTGTATATTTGTTGAGTTCTTTGTAGATTCTGGGTATTAGCCCTTTGTCAGATGAGTAGATTGCAAAAATTTTCTCCCATTCTGTAGGTTGCCTGTTCACTCTGATGATAGTTTCTTTTGCTGTGCAGAAGCTCGTTAGTTTAATTAGATCCCATTTGTCAATTTTGGCTTTGCTGCCGTTGCTTTTGGTGTTTTAGACATGAAGTCCTTGCCCATGCCTATGTCCTGAATGGTACTACCTAGATATTCTTCTAGGGTTTTTATGGTATTAGGTCTAACATTTAAGTCTCTAATCCATCTTGAATTAATCTTCGTATAAGGAGTAAGGAAAGGATCCAGTTTCAGCTTTCTACTTATGGCTAGCCAATTTTCCCAGC